>NC_056447.1:31560862-31800862 GCF_018296145.1 Oncorhynchus tshawytscha | reverse complement strand
TGGCAGTACATCCAACCGGCCTCACAACTGCAGGCCCTGTGTATGGCGTCAAGTGGGCGAGCGGTTTGCTGATGTCAACATTGTGAACAGAGTGCCCCATGGTGGCGGTGAGGTTATGGTATGGGCAGGCATAAGCTGAGGACAACGAACACAATTGCATTTTATCGATGGCATTTTGAATGCACAGAGATGCACATGTTTGGGATGCTCTTGATCGACATGTACTACAGCGTGTTCCAGTTCCCAGCAAATTCCAGCAACTTCGCACACCCATTGAAGAGGAGTGGGACAACATTACACAGGCCACAATCAACAGCCTGATCAACTCTATGCAAAGGAGATGTTTCACATTTGCATGAGGCAAATGGTGGTCACACCAGGTAATGACTGGTTTTCTGATCCATGCCCTTGCCTTGTTTTTAAGGTATTTGTGACCAACAGACACATATCTGCATTCCCAGTCATGTGAAATCCATTTAGGGCCTAATGATTTTATTTCAATTAACTGATTTCCTTATATGAACTGAAACTCAGTAAAGTCTTTGAAATTGTTGCATGTTGCGTTTATATTTTTGTTCAGTATATATGGATTTGACTGAGCATTTATCTGTCTCCCTCTCTGTGTGTGTGTGTGTGTGTGTGTGTGTGTGTGTGTGTGTGTGTGTGTGTGTGTGTGTGTGTGTGTGTGTGTGTGTGTGTGTGTGTGTGTGTGTTAGTCTCCAGGGTATAAGAACCACAACTCCCATGAACCAGTGCTTCAGTCACATGATGGCTTTACTGATTTATACTGTAGAGACAGACTGAGACAGTTGATGTAACCTGCAAATTCTGGTCATCATATTTTACATCATGCTACACAGAAATACAGTAGAAGAACACACAATCCAAACAACAAAAATATTTGCTGAAGCAATTTCTCATGACCATCATTCCAAATCCTGTGTTGTGGACATTGGAACTACGTGAGAAGCATGAAGTTCATGGCTAGCACTGAAGTAGGTAACATCTTATCACAGGGGTGTTTTTTGTCAAAACTAAATAAGAATGGTCAAAGGGGAGGACAGAAGTAGGCCTACACACAGTGTGCAGGAATCACTTGAACCATTTTAGAACAAAATAAGAACATCAACAAAAACACAGTAACGCAAAAGACTCAAGTCAAAGGCCTTACAAGAGGAGTGTGGCCTATATCTCAGACACATGGCCTGTTGTGTTGTGTTTCACCTACACTTGCTTGAGGCAAGTCTAGGATGTTCCAATATCATCAGTGTACGTGTGTGTGTGTCTGTGTGTGTTTGTGCAAGCGTGTTTCAGAGTGTTCTTAAATGTTTGGCCTCAGTGACTAGAGAGTGTTGCAATAGAGTGTTGCTGGGTAACTGTTTATCACTCCTTTAATTGGCCCACTGATACTTCCTGCTCTGTATCACAGGGTTGAAATGATGGACTCCCCTGTTTCAAACTCTCCCCTTCGCTCTCTAATTTATCCCCCTTTCCTTCCATATCATCCCTGTCTCTCCCGGCCCTTTCCTTGTTTCCCTCCATCCAATCCCTCTCTCTCTCCACTCCTTCGCTGTTCCCAGTCCCCTCCTCCGCTCCACCACTGGCAGGGCTCTCAGTCGTGATGTCATTGTCGTAGTCTGTTATCAGGAATGTGGGCTGTATGTGAGAATAGAGTCTCACCAGCTCTTCATCCTCATCATCATCACTGTTCCTGGTGGCCTCTTCATCCCCCAGGAAGCAGTCATCATCACCGATGGAGGCTGTCTCAGGGCTGTGGGTGGAGGGTCTGCGCTCCTCAGGGTACCCTGGATGTCCTACCTGCTCTGGGCAGGTGATGGTCAGTACAGGGGTATGTGTTTGCCCTGGGGTGGGTTTAGGTGGGGGTGTCCCTACCCTGTCCTGCTCTGGACAGGGTGGAGTAAGTAAAGGTGTGTGATTATATCCTGTACATTCAGGATTGTGTATCGGGTCTGGAGTAGGTGAGAAAGGGAGAGGTGTGGTAGGTGAGGTAGGAGGGGGTGTGGGGTGAGGGGGTGAGTTGATCGGAGTGGGAGGAGGTAAAGGTGTGTGTACCTGCTGATGGTTAGGTGAGGTAGGTGTCTCTTCTACCTGAGTGTGTGTACCTATTGGATCTGCAACAGGGGAGGGGTGTGTAGCTAAAGGCGAGTCTGTCTGATCCATGGTAGGTGTAGGTGATGGGTGTAGTGGTGTACTAGAGCTGGAGTTGCCCAGGAGTTGAGTGGATGTCTTGAGTAGTTCAGGTGTGATGGTTGTAGCAGGTGTATGGGTGGAGTTGGCTAGTATAGGCTGGATGTAGGTTGTTGAGGGTGTAGCTATGGGTAAAGCGTTGAATGGAGAAGGGTCCGAGTCTGCAGGTGTGTAAATGCTCTGACCGCCCAGTAGCTTGGAGGTGGAGGTGGAGGTGCTTAGACCCTCCTTTTTGAACTTCACCTCATCAAGGACTGGCATGGGGCTACTGTGACTCACCTGGGGAGAAAAGACACAAATCGACATGGCTGACTGACTGTCTCTCTGATACACTATGTGATGTTAGCTCACTTGCTCCTTTGTCTATTAACTCACCAGTTGGAAAGGTCTCTCACACACTCACACACACACACACACACACACACACACACACACACACACACACACACACACACACACACACACACACACACACACACACACACACACACACACACACACACACACACACACACAGAGACTCACCAGTTGGAACCATTGTAATCTCTAGACCAGCAGGGTAGATCAAACAGAGAGACGCACAGGTCAGTGCACAGGACTAAAATGTCTAAATGTTAGAGGTTAAAAGTTAAAAGGGTAGGGGTCAGGGTGAAGTGTCAGTATATCTCACCACATTGGGGTGTTTTCCCTGTGCTATACAGCCCCTGTCCTCTGGGTCCTTCAGTCCTCTGTATGTCCGGAGGACATGCTGCAGTGCATACAGAGCGCAGCCTAACAGAGTCAGTCCCAGGATGACCACACCCATAGCCTTGCCTACTGCACAGCTACCATGGAGATGCCCGTCCCCCAATGGGCCCTGAGGGACTGCACACACATATAGTACCTGTCAAAAGTTTGGACACACCTACTCATTCCAGGGTTTTTCTTTATTTTTTTTACTATTTTCTATGTTGTAGAATAATAGTGAAGACATCAACACTATGAAATAACACATATGGAATGATGTAGTAACCAAAAAAGTGTTAAACAAATCAAAATGTATTTTATATTTGAGATTCTTCAAAGTAGCCACCCTTTGTCTTGATGACAGCTTTGCACACTCTTGGCATTCTCTCAACCAGCTTCATGAGCTAGTCACCTGGAATGCATTTCAATTAACAGGTGTGCCTTGTTAAAAGTTCATTTGTGGAATTTCTTTCCTTCTTAATGTATTTGAGCCAATCAGTTGTGTTGTGACATGGTAGGGTTGGTATACAGAAGATAGCCCTATTTGGTAAAAGACCAAGTCCATATTATGGCAAGAACAGCTCAAATAAGCAAAGACAAACAACAGTCCATCATTACGTTAAGATATAAAGGTCAGTCAATATGGAACATTTCAAGAACGTTGAAAGTTTATTCAAGTGCAGTCGCAAAAACCATCAAGCGCTATGATGAAACTGGCTCTCATGAAGATCACCACAGTAAAGGAAGACCCAGAGTTACTTCTGCTGCAGAGGATAAGTTCATTAGAGTTACCATCCTCAGAAATTGCTGCCCAAATAAATGCTTCACAGACTTCAAGTAACACACACATCTCAACATCAACTTTTCAGAGGAGACTGTGTGAATCAGGCCTTCATGGTTGAATTGCTGCAAAGAAACCACTACTAAAGGACACCAATAATATGAAGAGACATGCTTGGGCCAAGAGACACGAGCAATGGACATTAGACCAGTGGAAATCTGTCCTTTGGTCTGATGACTCCAAATTTGAGATTTTTGGTTCCAATTGCCGTGTCTTTGCGAGACTCAGAGTAGGTGAACAGATGATCTCTGCATGTGTGGTTCCCACCGTGAAGCATGGAGGAGGAGGTGTGATGGTGTGGGGGTGCTTTGCTGGTGACACTGTCTGTGATTTATTTAGAATTCAAGGAACACTTAACCAGCATGGCTACCACAGAATTCTGCAGCGATACGCCATCCCATCTGGATTTTGCTTAGTGGGACTATCATTTGTTTTTCAAAAGAACATCGACCTAACACACCCCAAGGGTGTGTAAGGGCTATTTGACCAAGAAGGAGAGTGATGGAGTGCTGCATCAGATGACCTGGCCTCCACAATCACCCGACCTCAACCCAATTGAGATGGTTTGGGATGAGTTGGACCGCAGAGTGAAGGAAAAGCAGCCAACAAGTGCTCAGCATATGTGGGAACTCCTTCAAGACTGTTGGTAAAGGTAAAGCTGGTTGAGAGAATGCCAAGAGTGAGCAAAGCTGTCATCAAGCAAAGGGTGGCTACTTTGAAGAATCTCAAATCTAAAATATATTTGGATTTGTTTTACACTTTTTGGTTATTACATGATTCCAAATGTGTTATTTCACAGTTTTAATGTCTTCACTATTATTCTACAATGTAGATAATAGTAAAAATGAAGAAAAACCCTTGAAATAGTAGGTGTGTCCAGACTTTTGACTGGTACTGTATGCATACTTACACTGAGAGCAAGTACGACCACACAAATTGTAATTGTGTGTGTGTATGTGTGTGCGGCTGTGTTACCTATTTGTCCTTCATACAGCACCTCCACCTTTATGAGAGCCGTGGCCATGTCACCTGACTCCAGATCCACAGCCACTACCTGCATGATATCATCATCATCATCATCATCATCATCATCATCATCATCACCAATTTAGCTTGTCCATCATTACGTTGTTCTCTCAAATACTGTTCTGTCCAATCAAAGCCCACCTTCAGACTGTGTTTCTGTGATGGCCGTAACTGATTGGTCCTGGCGATCAGAAGCCCCTCCTGTGTGATGTGGTAAAACTCTGTGTGATTGGACGAGGACCTCAGGGAGTAGTGCATCTTGGGATTAATCCCCTACCAATTAAGGGAAGAGAGAGTTGAAGTTACAGAATATTACACGATGCATAATCCAGCTGTGTGTATGAGCGTGCGTGTGCGTGTGTGTGTGTGTTTGTATGCATACATCAGAGAAGTCCCTGTCCTGTATCTGTAGCAGCAGCACGGTGTTTCCGTAAGTGTTGACCAGTGAGGCAGGGCTGTTGCCTTCAGTGACAAAACCACGGTATTCGGCCCGACCAAACTGGGGAGGAAAGCGGTTGACAGCCACAACACGGATCACCACTGTGGCAACTGAGTACTTCCTAGGATCATTCCTCTGGTACGCCTGAGGAGGGGGAGAGAGTTTTCAGTTATTTAGAGTCTCTGTAGTCGTGTGTGTGTGTGTGTGTGTGTGTGTGTGTGTGTGTGTGTGTGTGTGTGTGTGTGTGTGTGTGTGTGTGTGTGTGTGTGTGTGTGTGTGTGTGTGTGTGTGTGTGTGTGTGTGTGTGTGTGTGTGTCTCACCATGACCCGTAGGCGTAGTGTGGGTGTCAGTAGTCTGTTCTCTACTTCTTTCATCAGACGCACCTCCCCTGTCACCTCATCCATCACAAAACGCCCATTATCAGCCCCTGACAACATATATTGTCAACAGTGTTGGGGAGTAGTGAACTACATGTAGTTAAACTAGTAATATAGCTACATTTTGCAGGAGCTTGGTGGTAGTTGAACTCAATTCAAATCTAGGTAGTGTTTTCAGTATTTAATTACTTTTTTGCCAAGTAGCAGTGTAGGTAACTACTGGAACTACACACATTGTTTTGCAAATATTTAATTACATTTGGGTGAAGTTGGCAATAATTTCCTTTATTGGCTTCAGACCTGCCTAATTCTCACTTACAACATAATTTTTGTGTTTAACAGGCTAAATTGCACATTCTGCTAACATATGACCCCAAAGTGATCTGTCCTCGCAATTTGTAGTCTGTGACATAACAGATTTATATATGATACTTTTTCATCAAGTAGTTTGGATGTAGTGAACTACTTTTTCAGAGTAACTTTAGTTAAGTAAACTATAATTTTCTGAAGAGTAGGTTTAGTTTAGCTTAACTTTTTCCAGTGTGAAGTAATTGGTAGCCTTGTAAACTATACTGTTTATAAACTCCCAATACTACGTTGCATTTCATTCTGAAGATAAACAATGGTGGTTTGTATGTGTGTGTGTGTGTTGTACCTGACAGAATGCTATAGCTGAGAGGTGAGCTGAGGCCTCTGTCTCCATCCACAGCATTGATCGGCCCAGGAGAGAAGTCCAGAAGAACGTCCTATAACAGGTACAACATTAACAGAAGACATCAGTCCCTAACCCCTAACACCTATCACCAACACCTAACCCTAACCCTGGGCACTAACCTGTTCGCCTTCTGTGATGTTAACCGTGTAGACAGGGTTGCTGCAGACACGATTCGATTGGTCATTAGAGGGGGGCATGCACGGCAGGAATTGTGGGTACTGGTCATCTCCGTCCAAGATATTCACGGTCAGGATGGCACTAGTGTTGAACTTCTCTACAGTGTTCATCTCCTACACACACACAAACACTCACACAGGCATACACACACACACACACACACACACACACACACACACACACACACAGACACAGACACAGACACAGACACACACACACCGTATATCAGACTGAGATATTAGTTCCAGTCATACAATCTGATTGGTTAAAGGTGTGCATTATTCACAAAATATATCAAGCAGATGGTAGGCACAGCCAAGTTTTTCTGTAACTATAGGCTAGGTGCATTTAGGGTACCGAAGCATATATGATGATCTTCAGTTGTGTTTTAGTCTCGTAGTCCAGAGGCTTGGCCAGTATCACCTCTCCACTGTTAGGGAGATCCACTCTGAAGTAGGCAGCATCAGGCTGGAACAGAGACCACACACAAATACTGCACTCACTCATTTCAATGCAGAAGTATTTTTATTTTATTTGATACAGTAAGGAGATCTGGTTTTATTTAAGCATAAAACTTTATTGATACAGTACCGAGGTCTGGTCGATGGAGTACATTATGGTGTCGCCATCTGCATCTGTGGCCTGGACTGTAAACACCACTGTCTTCACCTCAGCCAGCTAGACATCAAGCAAAAATCAGTTTATGTCTGTGTGTGTGTGTGTGTGTGTGTGTGTGTGTGTGTGTGTGTGTGTGTGTGTGTTTGTGTGTGTGTGTGTGTGTGTGTGTGTATATGTGTGCACTGTATATGTGTGCGTACGTGAGCATGTATGTAGTGTAGCCTACTTACCTCACTGATGCTGCGAGGCTGTATGGTGCTCTCCACAAACTCAGGAGTGTTATCATTCTCATTCAGAATCTCCACCATGATCCTGTACTCACTCTGAAACACACACACACACACACATTTAGAAGTTTTGGATCCATAGTAATATCACTTTGGTATAAAGGACAAATATATTTCCAGATATGTACAGTCTCTACCTGCACAGTGTCCTCCTCATAGCAGGTCAATGCTGCCATCAGGACTGGGCCCTGCACCTGAGACACACACAACATATATAATGCTTCATATCTGCACATGACCCTGCTGAGTGTTGTTCTTTGAGTCAACTAAACCAAGACAGAACCCTGTCATCATTGTGATGAAGTTGTGATAACGTTTTTACCTCCCGGTCCAGAACTCTATCCAATGGGGCATTGAGTCTGATGCTCCGCCTTTCTAGGAAGAACCAATCAGCGTCCTCCCCAGTTAAGCTCCAGACAACATCATTGGCTGTCAGCTCAGTGTTGAGCTCAGCAATGAGTTCTCCTATCATGCTGTTCTCTTTGACCTTGGAAAACACATCATGGCCCTCCAGACATGGGTTCCCTGACAATCAGACAAGCTTGTGATTAGCCAATCAGACAAGCCTATGATTAGCAGAGTAGCCAATCAGACAAACAGTTTGATGTGATTGATTAGGACCCCATGGCAACAGCTAGTCTTACAAGACAAAAAAGAGATTACAGACAAATGTTTTTATAATTTCCATATATTTAAAAACATGAACATGTAGTGTGTGTGTGTGCATCTATCAGTTACACATACATGTCAGTACATACACACAACAAGTAGGTCACATGGGGGAGAGGCGATGTGCCGTGAGGTGTTGCTTTATTTGTATTTTGAATCCAGGTTTGCTGTTCACTTGGGCTATATAAGATGGAAGGAAGTTCCATGCACTCATGGCTCTATATAATACTGTACGTCTCCTTGAATTTGGTATGGACCTGTGAACTGGGAAAATACCCCTGGTGGCATGTCTGATGTGGTAAGTGTATGTGTCCGTGCTGTGTGTAAGTTGATTATGAAAACAATTTGGAATTTCCAACACATGAATGTTTCTTATAAAAACCAGAAGTGACGCTGTCAGAATTTCCTCAACCCTTAGCCAAGAGAGACTGGCGTGCATAGTATTCATATAGCCCTCTGATTACAATGAAGAGCAAGAAGTGCCACTCTGTTCTGGGCCAGCTGCAGCTTAACTAGGTCTTTCTTTGCAGCACTTGACTACATGACTGGACAATAATCAAGATAAGATCGAATTAGAACCTACTGGACTTGCTTTGTGGAGCATGATGTCAAAAAAGCAGAGCATCTCTTCATTACAGACAGACCTCTCCCCATCTGTACAACCATTGAATCAATATGTGTTGTGCATGACAGTTTACTATCTAAGGTAACACCAAGTAATTTAGTCTCCTCAACTTGTTCAACAGCCACACCATTCATTACCATATTCAGCTGAGGTCTAGAACATAGGGAATGAATTGTACCAAATACAATGCTCTTACTTTTAGAGATGTTCAGAACCATTACTGGCAATCCATTCCAAAACTGACTGTAGCACTTGGTTAAGTGTTTCAGTGACTTCGTTAGCTGTGGTTACTGATGCGGTATATATGGTTGAATCATCAACATACATGGACACACATGTTTTGTTTAATGCCAGTGGCAGGTCATTGGTAAAAATAGAACATTTGAGGGCCTAGAAAGCTGCCCTACGGTACACCACACTTTACATGTTTGATATTAGATAAGCTTCCATTAAAGAAAACCCTCTGAGTTCTAGTAGCTAGATAGCTCTGAATCCACAATATGGCAGAGGTTTTTCATTTAACCTTTATTTAACTAGGCAAGTCAGTTAAGAACAAATTCTTATTTACAATGACATCCTACCAGGGAACAGTGGGTTAACTGCCTTGTTCAGGGGCAGAATGACAGATCTTTACCTTGTCAGCTCGGGGATTCAATCCAGAACCTTTTGGTTACTGGCCCAAAACTCGAACCACTAGGCTACCTGCCTAGTGGTAAGAGGTTGAAAAGCCATAACACATACGTTTTCTCAACAACAGGTTATGGTCAATAATATCAAAGGCTCCCACAATCTCCTTATTATCAATTTATTTTAACCAATCATCATTTGTGTCAGTGCAGTACATGTTGAGTGCTCTTCTCTATAAGCATGCTGAAAGTCTGTTGTTCATTTGTTTACATAGAAATAGCAGTGTATTTGATCAAACACAAATTTTCCCAACAGTTTGATGAGAGCTGGCAGCAAGCTGATAGGTCTGCTGTTTGAACCAGTAAAGGCCGCTTTACCACTCTTGAGTAGAGGAATGACTTTGGCTTCCCTCCAGGCCTGAGAGCAAAGACTGTCCTCTAGGCTCAGATTAAAGATACAGTAGGACAGATAAAAGTGTCTATAGACTCAGCTACCATCCTCATTAGCTTTCCATCTAAGTTGTCAATGCCAGGAGGTTTGTCATTATTGATCGATATTGATTTTTTTCACCTCTCCCTCAATAACTTTACAAAATTCTAAACTTACAATGCTTTTCTTTTATTCAATTATTAAAATAATTGGCAACATCTTATGGTTTTGTGATGAATAAGCCATCTGATTCGATGAAAGATGGAGTTTAATTAGTCTTTCTGCCCATAATTTAATTTAAAGTATATAATTGGTCTTGGCTTCATAATACAGTTTATTCTTCTTTTTGTTGAGTTTAGTCACATAATTTCTTAATTTGCAGTAAGTCAGCCAGTCAGATGTGCAGCCAGACAAGTTTTTTGACTTGTTGAACCTTTTAGGAATAAGCCACACAGGGACAATAAGGAACACAATTTCTACTGACAACAAACACATCGTATAGGTATTTATAGGTTATTTCACATCATAGATTTAAATCAATAAAAAGAGACATTCTGGCAAAGCAATAATGACACACAGATCTACAGCAAGGGAGAATCTTAGCAGAACGATGGGTGCATTTGCCATAAACATATGCCGGTACTTACAATTTTCTCCTCTCACAGTTTGGTCTAAACCAGGGTCACCACTCCCATCCTCCAAAGACACGCCATCTTCTACAATGGTAAAGAGATTCCCTGAACAAAGCAAAACAGTCAACCTCTATACACAGCTTAATTGGAAACTCCGCCCTTAATTAATTACGACGTGGAACACTTGCTGCTGGCATGCCAGCCGACATCAACAAAATACTACAAATTACAAAAGTCGAAAGTTTACATACACCTAAGCCAAATACATTTAATCTCAGTTTTTCACACGTCCTGACATTTAATCCTAGTAAAAATTCCCTGTCTTAGGTCAGTTAGGATCACCAGTTTATTTTAAGAATGTGAAATGTCCGAATAATAGTGGTTCACATTCACAGTGGTTCAGAAGTTTACATACACTCAATTAGTATTTGGTAGCATTGCCTTTAAATTGTTTAACTTGAGTCAAACATTTCGGGTAGCCTTCCACAAGCTTGGGTGAAGTTTGGCCCATTCCTCCTGACAGAGCTGGTGAAACTGAGTCAGGTTTGTAGGCCTCCTTGCTCGCACACGCTTTTTCAGTTCTGCCCACAAATTTTCTATAGAATTGAGGTCAGGGCTTTGTGATGGCCACTCCAATACCTTGACTTTGTTATCCTTAAGACATTTTGCCACAACTTTGGAAGAATGCTTGAGGTCATTGTCCATTTGGAAGACCCATTTTTTGACCAAACTTTAACTTCCTGACTGATGTCTTGAGATGTTGCTTCAATATATCCACATACTTTTCCTTGCTCATGATGACATCTATTTTGTGAAGTGTACCAGTCCCTCCTGCAGCAAAGCACCCCCACAACATGATGCTGCCACCCCTGTGCTTCAAGGTTGGGATGGTGTTCTTCGGCTTGCAAGCCTCTCTTTTTCCTCCAAACTTAACGAAGGTCATTATGGCCAAACAGTTCTATTTTTATTTCATCAGACAAGAGGACATTTCTTCAAAAAGTTTTTTATAGCGGTTTTGGAGCAACGGCTTCTTCCATGCTGAGCGGCCTTTCAGGTTATGTCGATATAGGACTCGTTTTACTGTGGATATAGATACTTTTGTACTTGTTTCCTCCAGCATCTTCACAAGGTCCTTTGCTGTTGTTCTGGGATTGATTTGCACTTTTCGCACCAAAGTACATTCATCTCTAGGAGACAGAATGCATCTCCTTCCTGAGAGGTATGATGGCTGCGTGGCCCCATGGTGTTTATACTTGCAAACTATTGTTCGTACAGATAAACGTGGTACCTTCAGGCGTTTGGAAATTGCTCCCAAGGATGAACCAGACTTGTGGAGGTCTACCATTTGTTTTTCTGGGGTCTTGGCTGATTTCTTTTGATTTTCCCATGATGTCAAGCAAAGAGGCACTGGGTTTGAAGGTAGACCTTGAAATGCATCCACAGGCACACCTCCAATTGAATCTAATTATGTCAATTAGCCTCAGAAGCTTCTAAAGCCATGGCATCATTTTCTGGAATTTTCCAAGCTGTTTAAAGGCACAGTCAACTAAGTGTGTGTAAACTTCTGACCCACTGGAATTGTGATACAGTGAATTATAAGTGAAATCATCTGTCTGTAAATAACTGTTGGAAAAATTACTTGTGTCATGCACGAAGTAGATGTCCTAACTGACTTGCCAAAACTATAGTTTGTTAACCAGAAATTTGTGGAGTGGTTGAAAAACGAGTTTTAATGACTCGAACATAAGTGTATGTAAACTTCCGACTTCAACTGTACTATATAATTCTGTAGTAAACTGTAGTATATTGTAGAATCCTATACTCCATGCTGTAGTATACCTTGATTGTGTAGTGCTTGCTTTATAATGTTTTTGTGTACTGGAGAATACTTTACTACACACTGTAGTATCCCTCGATCGTGTAGTGCTTGCTTTAGAATGTTTTTGTGTACTGGAGAATACTATACTACACACTGTAGTATCCCTCGATCGTGTAGTGCTTGCTTTATAATGTTTTTGTGTACTGGAGAATACTATACTACACACTGTAGTATCCCTCGATCGTGTAGTGCTTGCTTTATAATGTTTTTGTGTACTGGAGAATACTATACTACACACTGTAGTATCCCTCGATCGTGTAGTGCTTGCTTTATAATGTTTTTGTGTACTGGAGAATACTATACTACACACTGTAGTATCCCTCGATCGTGTGGTGCTTACTGTATGTTGTGGTGATTTTATATGTACTGCATGTCCTCCCCTAATAAGGTTGCCAGGGAAACACATATTTATAATTGTTTGTGTTGTTTATCTGTGTCAAACAAGCAAACCTAATCCTATAACTTTAATAAACTAATCTTGTTCTTTATATCTGCCTGTGTACTGTTTCCCTTTAATCGCCTAGAACCTGCATCTAACATTTAATGTTACAATTGTTATAAAAATGTAATGTTATTCATGTTAATGTTACAATTGTAATAAAAATGTATATATTTTTGAAAGGTTTTTTATTTTACTAGGCAAGTCAGTTAAGAACAAATTCTTATATTCAATGATGGCCTGGGAACAGTGGGTTAACTGCCTGTTCAGGGGCAGGATGACAGATTTGTACCTTGTCAGCTTGGGGGTTTGAACTTGCAACCTTTCGGTTACTAGTCCAATGCTCTAACCACTAGGCTACCCTGCCGCTGTCTGGTCTGTTGCATTGCTCAGAACTGACCCAACTCAATTGGTGGCCTGTCACGAACCTGTGTGTCTTATGTTCTGATTCAGTTGTTCCTCTCGTTAAACAGTAACTGGCATCGTCTGGTAGTTGTGCCATTTTAGCTAACCCTAGTCAGCAGGTGTTACTACAATATACTACAGTCGAGGGTGCAAAACACTATGTTGACTAATACAGAGAAGTCTGCAAAAACACAACAGTGAATAATATAGTATACTATAGCCATGTCCTCAAAAACACAACAGTGAATACTATAGTATACTATAGCCATGTCCTCAAAAACACAACAGTGAAGACTACAGTAAAGTCAGCAAAAACACAACAGTGAATAATATAGTATACAATAGCCATGTCCTCAAAAACAGTATAGTGAATACTGATGTACGGTCTGCAAAAACACAACAGTGATACTACAGTATACTAGAGTCGTATCTGCAAAAACACTACAGAGAATACTGTAGTATACTACAGTCATGTCCGCAAAAACACCACAGTAAACACAATAGTATACAAAAATATGTTGTCACCAGGGTTGGGTAGGTTACTTTCGAAATGTAATCCGTTACAGTTACTAGGTACCTGTCCGAATTGTAATCAGTAACGGAACTTTAAGATTACCCAAACTCAGTAAAATAATCTGATTATGTTCTGTTACTTTTAGATGACTTTCCTCTTAAGATACATTAAAAGAAGACAAACATGTATATTACCAATTGAACTAAATCTATTGCATGATAAATCAATATTAAAGTTTACATAGCTGGCCATATATGGATGTTAAATTTGACTTTATGGGTTGGTTATGTAGGCCTCTAACCCATCGTTTTCTAATACATAAAATTAAATGATTAAATGATATCTTTACATTAAAAACCAAAGTCTATCAGAATTCCAGTCATTCCCATGAATGTTATACCCCTTGATCTTAAAGAATGGGACTTGGAAATATAGAAATATGAGCCAAATTGTTTTATCTGATCCTAACCCCAAAACTAAGGACTTATTAGCCAGCCCTACTCTGTTGTTTACTTATCATGGAGGATTGATTGGGCTCATTGATTCAAGTTGAAAAATAAATGCTGTGCTCATGGAATGGCATGCTTTGAGCACTACTGAAAAGTGCTATTTACATGTGAAAAATGAATGCCATATATGCTGCAATTGCTACTTGCCTATTGTTTACCTTTTTGTTGGTGACACATTGATATCTTCATAATATGCAACAAAAACAAAACGGTCGCCCTGCCTCTGTTTTGGTAAAGAGCTGAGGGAAAGGCATGGAGAAATGTAACCAAATCTGAGATTAATAGACAGAGCTATGAAAGCAAGGACTGGCCATCCATGATATCAGCATGATTGTTTTAACCATGTTATGAGGCTATACAGTGTTTGTTTACATTTACAATGTTTACAAACATTGGAGGAAAACAAGCTTATATTTTGGGTTCTAGTGGTGACAGTTGAACTAAGCTTATGAGGCATTTATAAGTCATATTCTTCAAGAATCAGGGGATATACAGTATATATTCAGTATTCAGAAACACCTACTCATTCAAGGGTTTTTCTACATTTCTACATTGTGGAATAATAGTGAAGACATCAAAACTATGAAATAACACATGTGGAATCATGTTGTAATCAAAAAAGTATTAAACAAATCAAAATAGATTTGAGATTCTTCAAAGTAGCCACCATTTGCCTTGATGACAGCTTTGCACACTCTTGGCATTCTCTCAACCAGCTTCATGAGAAATTATTTTCCAACAGTCTTGAAGGCGTTCCCACCTATTCTGAGCACTTGTTGGCTGCTTTTCCTTCACTCTGAGGTCCAACTCATCCCAAACCATCTCGATGTGGTTGAGGTCAGGTGATTGTGGAGGCCAGGTCATCTGATGCAGCACACCATCACTCTCCTTCTTGGTCAAATAGCCCTTACACAGCCTGGAGGTGTGTTTTGTGTCATTGTCCTGTTGAAAAACAAATTATAGTCCCACTAAGTGCAAACAAAATGGGATGCCGTATCACTGCGGTAGCCATTCTGGTTAAGTGTGCCTTGAATTTTAAATAAATCACAGACAGTGTCACCAGCAAAGCACCTCCACACCATCCCACCTCCATGCTTCACGGTGGGAACCACACATGCAGAGATCATCCGTTCACCTACTCTGCATCTCACAAAGACACAGAGGTTGGAACCAAAAATCTCAAATTTGGACTCATCAGACCAAAGGACAGATTTCCACCGGTCTAATGTCCATTGCTCGTGTTTCTTGCAAGTCTCTTCTTATTATTGGTGTCCTTTAGTAGTGGTTTCTTTGCAGCAATTCGACCATGAAGGCTGGATTCACACAGTCTTCTCTGAACAGTTGATGTTGAGATGTGTCTGTTACTTGAACTCAGTGAAGCATTTATTTGGGCAGCAATCTGAAGCTGGTAACTCTAATGAACCTCTGCAGCCAGTTTCTACATAGCGCTTGATGGTTTTTGCGACTGCACTTGAATAAACGTATAAAGTTATTGACATTTTCCGGATTGACTGACCTTCATGTATTAAAGTAATGATGGACTGTCGTTTCTCTTTGCTGATTTGAGCTGTTCTTGCCATAATATGGACTTGGTCTTTTACCAAATAGTGTCACGTCGGTATGAAGGATCGGGAGACAGGCGCAGGAATGCGTAATAGGGTTTTTTATTTCCCAAATTACAGCGTGCCGTGTAAAGGCACGGGGATGAAGACCAAACAAACACATATACAAAACACAGGGTAGAAACCCAAACAAAAGAGTGAGGAGTACCTCGAATAAATACAAAGTCGCACAATGATTATCACGCGGGACGAGACCCGTAATCATCTACACAATATACGAAAGCACAAAAGCTAAAACAACATAGCACAGGTACTCACACGAACCAATGGACATTGTAACAATAATTGACAGGACAATGGTGAACAAAGGGCACACTTATACAATTACTAATCAAATGGGAATAGGGACCAGGTGTAACGGTTTTCTAGTGGTGATGAAGGAGAGTCGGACCAAACTGCAGCGTGTCGATTGAGATTCATGTTTAATCAAACAAAGAAACACGAACACTACACAAAACAATAAACGTAATCAAAACCGAAACAGCCTATCTAGTGCAAACTAACCGAGAGTACACATAGGACACTAAGGACAATCACCCACCACCAACGGACCAAGCGGCGTGTCAACAGGCAGGAGAAGCCGAAAAAGGAGATGCTAAATAAGGATTTCTGGACATGGGAGGAAATCCTCGACGGGAGAGGACCCTGGGCTAAACCAGGGGAGTGTAGCCGCCCAAAGGTGCAACAGGAGAAGAGGCAACAGAGGCAGCAGCAGCAGGAGCAGCAGCAGCTACAGTGGGAGAGGTTGCACCACCTGGAGAAATGGACATGGGAGGAGGAATTGGACGGTAAAGGACCCTGGAATCAGCCTGGAGATTATTGTCGCCCCAAAGCCGAGCTGGAGGCAGCAAAAGCAGAGAGGCGGCATTATGAGGAGCTAGCACGGCAGAGCGGATGGAAGCCCGAGAGTCAGCCCCAAAAATTTCTTGGGGAGGGGCTTACAGGGAGTATGGCTATGCCAGGTAGGAGACCTGCGCAAACTCCCTGTGCTTACCGGGGGGCTGGAGAGACCGGGCAGGCACCGTGTTATGCTGTGGAGCCCACGGTGTCTCCAGTGCGGGTGCACAGCCCGGTTCGGTATATTCCAGCTCCGCGTATCGGCGGGCTAGATTGAGCGTCGAGCCAAATGCCATGAAGCCAGCTCTACGCATCTGGTCCCCAGTGCGTCTCCTTGGGCCGGCTTACATGGCACCAGCCTTGCGCTCGGTGTCTCCGGTTCGCCTGCATAGCCCAGTGCGGGCTATTCCACCTCGCCGCACTGGCAGGGCAACCGAGCATTCAACCAGGTAAGGTTGGGCAGGCTCGGTGCTCAAGAGCTCCAGTGCGCCTGCACGGTCCGGTCTATCCAGTACCACCTCCACAACCCAGCCCTCCGGTAGCAGCTCCCCGCACCAGGCTTCCTGTGCGTGTCCTCGGTCCAGTACCACCAGTACCAGCACCACGCATCAGGCCTACAGTGCGCCTCGCCTCTCCAGCGCTGTCGGAGCCTTTCTCCTCTCCAGCGCTGCCGGAGTCTCCCGCCTGTTCAGCGCAGCCAGAGCCTTCCTCCTCTACAGCGCTGCCGGAGTCTCCTGCCTGTTCAGCGCAGCCAGAGCTGCCAGTCTGCATGAAGCAGCCAGTCTACATGGAGCAGCCAGAGCTGTCAGTCTGCATGAAGCAGCCAGAGCTGTCAGTCTGCATAGAGCAGCCAGTCTGCATGGAGCTGCCAGTCTGCAAGGAGCTGTCAGTCTGCAAGGAGCTGTCAGTCTGCACGGAGCTGTCAGTCTGCACGGAGCTGTCAGTCTGCAAGGAGCTGTCAGTCTGTAAGGAGCTGCCAGTCTGCAAGGAGCTGCCAGTCAGCACGGAGCCGCCAGAGCGGTCAGTCTGTAAGAAGCCGCCAGAGCTGTCAGCCTATATGGAGCAGCTAGTGCCGCCAGTCTGCCCAGCGCCGCCGGTGCCCCCAGTCTGCCCAGCGTCGCCAGTCTGCCCAGCGCCGTCAGTCTGCCCAGCATCGCCAGTCTGCCCAGCATCGCCAGTCGGCCCAGCACCGCCAGTCGGCCCAGCACCGCCAGTCTGCCCAGCGTCGTCAGTCTGCCCAGCGCCGCCAGTCTGCCCAGCGCCACCAGTCTGCCCAGCATCGCCAATCTGCCCAGCACCGCCAGTCTGCCTAGCGTCGCCGGTCTGCCCAGCGTCGCCGGTCTGCCCAGCGCCGCCGGTCTGCCCAGCGCCGCCGGTCTGCCCAGCGCCGCCAGGCTGCCCAGCGCCGCCAGATCTGCCAGTCAGCCAGACTCTTCCAGATCTGCCAGTCAACCAGACTCTTCCAGATCTGCCAGTCAACCAGACTCTTCCAGATCTGCCAGTCAACCAGACTCTTCCAGATCTGCCAGTCAACCAGACTCTTCCAGATCTGCCAGTCAACCAGACTCTTCCAGATCTGCCAGTCAGCCAGGATCTGCCAGTCAGCCAGGATCTACTGAAACCACCAGCCAGCCAGGATCTGGTAGATCTATCTACCTGCCTGAGCTTCCTCTCACTCCTGAGCTTCCTCTCACTCCTGAGCTTCCTCTCACTCCTGAGCTTCCTCTCACTCCTGAGCTTTCTCTCACTCCCGAGCTTCCCCTCAGTCCCGAGCTGCCTCAGTCCCGAGCTGTCCTTCAGTCCCGATCTGCTCCTCAGTCCAGTGGGGTTCTGGGTGAGGACTACTAGGCCATGGTCGGCGGCGAGGGTGGACTATCCAGGGACGAAGGGAGAGGGGACTAAGACATTAAATGAGTGGGGTCCACGTCCCGCGCCGGAGCCGCCACCATGGACAGACGCCCACCCGGACCCTCCCTATTGTTTTGAGGTGCGTTCGGGAGTCCGCACCTTAGGGGGGTTCTGTCACGCCCTGGTCAAAGTATTTTGTGTTTATCTTTATGTATTTGGTCAGGCCAGGGTGTGGCATGGGGTTTTTGTAATTGTGGTGTGTTTGTCTTGGGGTTTTGGTGGTGGTATTGGGATTGTAGCTTAGTGGGTTGTCTAGCAAAGTCTATGGCTGTCTGGAGTGGTTCTCAATCAGAGGCAGGTGCTTATCGTTGTCTCTGATTGGGAACCATATTTAGGCAGCCATATTCTTTGAGTTTGTCGTGGGTGATTGTCCTTAGTGTCCTATGTGTACTCTCGGTTAGTTTGCACTAGATAGGCTGTTTCGGTTTCGATTACGTTTATTGTTTTGTGTAGTGTTCGTGTTTCTTTGTTTGATTAAACATGAATCTCAATCGACACGCTGCAGTTTGGTCCGACTCTCCTTCATCACCACTAGAAAACCGTTACACCAGGTGTGCGTAATGACAGTTCCGGAGGCATCCGTGACAAATAGGGCTATCTTCAGTATACCACCCCTAACACAACTGATTGGCTCAAATGCATTAACTTATTGGTGACAGGGGGCAGTATTTTCACGTCCGGATGAAATGCATTCCCAAATTCAACTGCCTGTTACTCATCCCCAGAATATAAGATATGCATATTATTAGTAGATTTGGATAGAAAACACTCTGAAGGTTCTAAAACTATTTGAATCATGTCTGTGAGTATAACAGAATTTATGTAGCAGGAGAAACCCAGAGGAAAAACCATTCAGATTGTTATTTTTGAGGTCACTCTCTTATCAATGAGCATTCATTGGGAATCCAGATTTCTAAGGGACCTTCTTGCCGTTCCTACCGCTTCCTCTGGATGTCATGAGTCTTTAGAAATTGGTTGAGCTTTTTCCTTTGTGTAATGAAGAAGTAGCCCTGTTCAAAACGAGGGTCACTTCAAGTGTACTGTTTGTTAGAGGCGCGTGACCAGAAAAGTAGCGTCAGATTGTTTTCTTCCTGTATTGAACCCAGATCATCCCGTCTTCAATTTGATTGATTATTTACTTTAAAAAATACCTAAAGTTGTATTACAAAAGTAGTTTGAAATGTTTTGGCAAAGTTTACAGGTAACTTTTGAGAAATTTTGCAGTCACGTTGCGCAAGTTGGAACCGGTGTTTTTCTGGATCGAACGCGCCAAATAAATTGACATTTTGGATATATATGGACGGAATTAATCTAACAAAATGACCATTTGTGATGTTTATGGGACATATTGGAGTGCCAACAAAAGAAGCTCGTCAAAGGTAAGGAATGAATTATATTTTTATTTCTGCGTTTTGTGTCGCGCCTGCAGGGTTGAAATATGGTTTCTCTCTATGTTTACGGAGGTGCTATCCTCAGGTAATAGCATCGTTTGCTTTTGCCGAAAAGCCTTTTTGAAATCTGACATGTTGGCTGGATTCACAACACGTGTTGCTTTAATCTGGTATCTTACATGTGTGATTTCATGAAAGTTAGATTTTTATAGTAATTTATTTGAATTTGGCGCTCTGGCTTTTGGCCAGGTGGGACGCTAGCGTCCCACATATCCCAGAGAGGTTTAAGAAGGAAAGAAATTCCACAAATGAACTTTGAACAAGGCACACCTGTTAATTGAAATGCATTCCAGGTGACTAGCTCATGAAGCTGGTTGAGAGAATTCCAAGAGTGTGCAAAGCTGTCATCAAGGCAAAGGGTGGCTACTTTGAAGAATCTCAAATATAAAATAGATTTGGATTTGTTTAACACTTTTTTGGTTACTCTAGCGCGGCCAATACGAGGAGCTGCGATGTAGCGCACCTGGCTTTGCGTGCGCAATGGGATAACACAGTGCCTGCCCGGTCAACCTCTCTCCACGATAAGCACAAGGCACTGCCGGAGTCGCCTTCACGCCGGCGCTGCCGGAGTCGCCCGTCTATTCGGGGCTCGCTGCAAGGGTCCCCTGCCCGAGGTCGGCGGCGAGGGTCGCCGCACCAAAGGCGCCACTTAAGTGGGCCAAGACTATGTTGGAGTGCCAGAGCCAGAGTGCCACCGCAGACAGATTCCCACCCAGACCCTCCCCAATGGGTTTAGGTTTTGCGGCCGGAGTCCGCACCTTTGGGGGGGTACTGTCACGCCCAGACCGTAGATTGCTTTGTATGTTTCTATTTTTAGTTTGGTCAGGGTGTGATGTGGGTGGGTATGCTATGTTTTGTTTTATGTTTGTATTTCTATGTGTTTTCTGTCTCTGTCTCTGTCTCTGTACCAGACAGGACTATTTTGTTTGTTCCGTTTGTGTTATTTTTGTTCTAGTGTTCAGTGTAATTAAAAGATCATGAACACTTACCACGCTGCACCTTGGTCCTCTCCTTCTTCCACCTCAAACAGTCGTTACACTTATAAATGCCCCATGAGCTTAGTTCAACTGTCACATTCCACGAGAGCCCAAACTTTTGACTGGTACTGTATATATATGTACACATATAAATATATATAATTTATAACTCCAGAAATGGATGTAGCAACTACATATTGCCCATTTCAGTCTATCAAAAGTCTGCAAGTTTGAGCATGTGTCCATCAGGCACATGGATATATATATTTTTTATCAGTATGAATTAGATTGAGCACTAAAAGCCCCACTGTTATTCCATAGGCTAGGATCCGCACTATGCAGCTGTTGCCAGAGCGCATTTTTCACTGGCTGTTCACTGGTTTCAAAAACAATGATTGATAGGTAGCTTAAACTTCTTGATTTCAACCATTATTGGGAACAAATACACACTTAGATTTGTGAATAGATAAATGAGAGAGCAGCAGAATGATTTGCATCAACATGCCCCCATTAACATCGACGGAGCTGTAGTGGAGTGGGTCAAGAGTTTCAAGTTTTTGGTGTCCACATCACCAACAAACTATCATGGTCCAAACACACCAAGAATGTTGTGAAGAGGGCACGACAACACCTTCAGGACTACCTGCCATCCAGGACACCTACAGCACCCGATGTCACAGGAAGGCCAAAAAGATCCTCAAGGACAACAACCACCCGGGCCACTGCCTGTTCACCCCGCTGCCATCCAGAAGGTGAGGTCAGTACAGGTGCATCAAAGCTGGGACCGGGAAACTGAAAAACAGCTTCTATTTCAAGGCCATCGGACTGTTAAAAAGCCATCACTAGCACAGAAAGGCTGTTGCCTGCATTCAGACTTGAAATCACTGGCCACTTGAATAAATGGAACACTAGTTACTTTAATAATGACACTTTAATAATGTTTACATATCTTGCATTACTCATCTCATATGTATACACTGTATTTATACTATCTATTGCATCTTAGCCTATGCTGCTCTGTCATTGCTCATACGTATATTTATATGTATATATTCCTATTCCATTCCTTTCCTTACATTTGTGTGTATTAGGTATTTGTTGTGGAATTGTTAAATATTATTTGTTAGATTTTGCTGCACTGTCAGAACTAGAAGCACAAGCATTTCACTACACTCGCAATAACATCTGCAACCATGTGTATGTTACCAATAACATTTGATTTGATTTGATTTACATTGACCACCCCCTTCCCCTTTGTTTAAACACTGCTGCTACTCGCTGTTTATTATCTATGCATAGTCACTTTACAAATGACCTCGACTAATCTGTAACCCTGCATGTTGACTTGGTACCGGTACCCCCTGTAAATAGCCTCGTTATTGTTATGTCATTTTCTTGTGTTACTTTTTTATTTTATTTATTGACTTTAGTTTATTTTGTAATTATTGTCTTCTCTATTTCTTGAACTGCGTTGTTGGTTAAGGGCTTGTAAGTAAGTACTTCATGGTAAGGTCTACCTACACCTGTTGTATTTGGGGCATGTGACAAATAAAATTAGAATTGATTTGATTTGTAGATCTCAATAATAAGTGATATCCGTGTCGCCGTAGACTACACCACTGCTGTCATCCTTACCTCGCTCAGGTGGAACAAACTTAAACTTGTGCCTTTTTTCAATGCTGGTTTGAATGTCATTAAGAAAACAGAGAAGTGTGAAAGGTATTTTTTCACAAACATCCTTTCGGAATTTAAAAGTAATCCTCAAAGTAATCATCTAGTTTTTCAAAAGTAGCTGTAATCTGATTACAGTATTTTTGCTGGTTTTTTTGTAATCCCTCACATGTAACAGATCACATGTTTATTAAACTAGGCAAGTCAGATAAGAACAAATTATTGTTTTTTACAATAACCGCCTACCCTAGCCAAACCCTCCCCTAACCCAGATGACACTGGGTCAATTGTACTCAAGCATGTGGGACTCCGAATCACGACCGGTTGTGATACAGCCCGGGATCGAACCAGGGTCTGTAGTGACGCCTCAGACCACAGAGCCACTCAGTTACTCTCCAACCCTGATTGTCACATACAGTCATGTCCGCAAAAACACTACAGTGAATACTATAGTATACTACAGTCATGTTCGCAAAACCACTATAGTGAATACTACAGTCATCTCTGCAAAAGCACTACAGTAAATATTACATTGAACACTATAGTAAAGTCCACAAAAACACTACAGTGAATACTAGAGTATATACTGTAAATATAGTAATACTACAGTATTTAGACCATAGCATACTATCGTATTTTTTTATGTGGGATGTTACACAAATAAACACACGTGCGCACACGCGTATAAGCACGAGCATGCGCACGTGCACGCACACGCACACACAATTAAACAGAATGCTATCCTGCCTCCTTACATGGGTTTTAGATGTAGACAGTCAGGGTTAGATAATAGTAAGGTTGTGGTGATGGGTTTTACCTGTGGCACTGAGGGGAATGAGGAGGAGTAGTGTGGACCAGAGTAGGACCCTCCACCTCCACAGACAAGACCTCTGCAGCTGCATCACTACAGCCTCAACCAAACACCAGGTTCCAGTCCCAGCCCCTAGCACTGTATCTAGAACCAGACCTTCCTTAGCACAGCTCCAAGTTCCGGTCCCAGTCTCTCACACCACCACCCCTAACCTGGAATAAGAGAAAGAGAAGTGTGGTAAAATAAGAGCCATCTTGTTGTTAAACAACCAAACAGTTTTGCCACTGTCACTGAGCAATGCTAAGCTCTCTATGACTAGCTAGCTGTCTGTATTGACATGGGTGTAACTTAAATTAGTGAAGCTAGGCTAACTATTGCTAGCTATCTGTGCTGTATTTATTGACATACGCAAGCTGTCATTGAACAATGTTATGATAGCTACAACTAGCTGTCTGTCTGACATACTGGCCACTGAGCAATGCTTAGCTAACTATGGCTAGCCAGATGTCTGTATTGACATGGCTGTAACTGAAGGATGCTAGGTTAATTATGGCTAGATTGCTGTTTGTTTTGTCATGGTGGTCACCGTGACTGAGCAATGCTAGGCTAACTACCTAGCATTCTGTATTGACATTACTTAGTTGTCTGTTGTTTCGTGTCCCTCACCTTTTCACATGACACTTTCTTTAGTGTGATTACTTTGCTTTACTTTACAAATTAGCATTGGCCAAATTGGGATTCCTGGTCCTGCTTCTCTTACCAAGTTAAGGTCTTTAATAAAGTGTTAATTGATTAAAAACAAAAAACTATGTTTTAAGTGAGAAGTAGGCATTGGTCTTAAGCTGAAAAATAAAGGAAATTCACAAGCATCACAATGTCTACTCCACCCATGCTCTACCAAGGTTTTCCAGCACACAGCCTTGACCAACTACAGTAACTATGTTGGTCTATTGTACTTCAAACAATAGTGTATGCAGGTCGCTCTTGGAACTCTAGGGGCAGTATTGTCGTTTTTGGAAAAAAAACGTTCCCGTTTTCAACGGGATATTTTGTCAGGAAAAGATGCTAGAATATGCATATAATAAGACAGCTTTGATAGAAAACATTCTAACGTTTCCAAAACTGTAAAGATATTGTCTGTGAGTATAACAGAACTGATATTGCAAGCGAAAGCCTGAGAAAAATCCAATCCGGAAGTGCCCCAGGTTTTGAAAGCGCTGCGTTCCAATGACTCCCTATTTGGCTGTGAATGTACCATCAACGAGCTTACGCTTTCTACGTATTCCCCAAGGTGTCTACAGCATTGTGACGTAGTTTTACGCATTTCTGTTGAAGAATAGCCGTAGGCAAGCACATTGCGTAAGTGGTCACATGGTGGCTCCGAGAGAGATTCTCCCATAAAGTACAGAGGTAGCCATTACTCCAATCGGTCCTAGAGAAAAACAAATTGTCCCGACGGATATATTATCGAATAGATATTAGAAAAACACCTTGAGGATGGATTCTAAACAACGTTTGCCATGTTTCTGTCGATATTATGGAGCTAATTTGGAAAATATTTCGGCGTTGTGGTGACCGCAATTTCCGGACGATTTCTCAGCCAAACATGAAGAACAAACAGCTGTTTCACCTACAAAAGTAATATTTTGGGAAAAAATTAACTTTGGCTATCTACCTGGGAGTCTCGTGAGTGAAAACATCCGAAGTTCATCAAAGGTAAACGATTTAATTTGATTGCTTTTCAGATTTCCGTAACAAGGTTGCCTGCTGCTAGCAAGGCATAATGCTATGCTAGGCTATTATAAACTTACACAAATGCTTGTCTAGCGTTGGCTGTAAAGCATATTTTGAAAATCTGAGATGACAGGGTGATTAAAAAAGGCTAAGCTGTGTCTCAATATATTTAATTTGTGATTTTCATGAATAGGAACATTTTCTAGGGATATTTATGTCCGCTGCGTTATGCTAATTAGTTTCAGGCGATGATTACTCTCCCGCATGCGGGTTTGGGAGTCGCTACCTTCTCAAACAGCCTAATTCATATTCTTAATGTAGGTGGTCCCAAAATGATGTGATTTGTACCGCATGCAAGTTAAAGTATTGGATTCTTCACATACCATACTAATCCAACTCCACTACCTTTTCAAACTTTTTTATGATATGAAAACAAGCCTTGCTTTTATATTTACAAGACCATCAAGCTTGATTTGTCGAGGTGTTTGTCTTGTAGTGATGTGGTGAATGCCTGTATTTCCCTAAACCTTTTTATTCAGTCATTAAGAATAACATATTATTTCATCTTATTTGTCATAAGAAACTAGCTCCCTGGTATACAGAAAATACCCGAGCCCTGAAGCAAGCTTCCAAAAAATTGGAACGGAAATGGCGCTACACCAAACTGGAAGTCTTCCAACTAGCTTGGAAAGACATTCCCGTGCAGTACCGAAGAGCCCTCACTGCTGCTCGATCATCCTGTTTTTCCAACTTAATTGAGGAAAATCAGAACAATCCCAAATGTATTTTTGATACTGTCGCAAAGCTAACTAAAAAGCAGCATTCCCCAAGAGAGAATGGCTTTCACTTCAACAGTGATAGATTCATTAACTTATTTGACGAAAAGATCATGATCATTAGAATGCAAATTATGGACTCCTCTTTAAATCAGTGTACTTCTCCAAAGCTCAGTTGTCCTGTATGCACAACACTGCCAGGACCTAGGCTCAAGGGAGACACCCAAGGTTTTAATACGATATCTCTTGACACATTGATGAAAATAATCATGGCCTAAAAACTTCAAGCTGCATCTGGACCCTGTTCAAACTAAACTACTGAAAGAGCTGCTTCCTGTGCTTGGCCCTCCTATGTTGAACATAATAAATAGCTCACAATCCACCGGATGTGTAACAAACTCACTAAAAGTGGCAGTAATAAAGGCTATCCTGATAAAGGCAAACCATGACCCAGAAAATATAAAAAACTATAGGCCAATATCGAATCTCCCATTCATCTCAATTTTTTTTAGAAAAGGCTGTTGCGCAGCAACTCACTGCCTTCCTGAAGACAAACAATGTATACGAAACACTTCAGTCTGATTTTAGACCCCATCATAGCACTGAGACTGCACTTGTTAAGGTGGTAAACTATCTTTTAATGGGGTCAGACCAAGGCTCTGCATCTGTCCTTATCCTCCTAGACCTTAGCTCTGCTTTTGATACCATCGATCACCACATTCTTTTGGAGAGATTGGAAACCCAAATTGGTCTACAAGGACAAGCTCTGGCCTGGTTTAGATCTTATCTGTCGGAAAGATATCAGTTTGTCTCTAAAGGTGGTTTGTCCTCTGACAAATCAACTGTATATTTCGGTGTTCCTCAAGGCTCTGTTTTAGGACCACTATTGTTTTCACTATATATTTTACCTCTTGGTGATGTCATTCGGACACACAATGTTAACTTGCACTGCTATGCGGATGACATACATTTGATGAAACATGGTGAAGCCCCAAAATTGCCCTACCTGGAAGCCTGTGTTTCAGACAAAAGGAAGTGGATGGCGGCAAATGTTCTACTTTTAAACTCGGAAAAAACAGATATGCTAGTTCTAGGTCCCAAGAAACAAAGAGATCTTCTGTTGAATCTGACAATTCATCTTGATGGTTGTACTGTCCTCTCAAATAAAACTGTGAAGGACCTCAGCGTTACTCTGAACCCTGATCTCTTTTTTGATGAACACATCAAGACTCTTTCAAGGACATCTGTTTTCCCTCTATGTAACATTGCAAAAATCAGAAACTTTCTGTCCAAAAATAGTGCAGAAAAATGTATCCATGCTTTTGTCACTTCTAGATTAGACTACTGCAATGCTCTACTTTCCAGCTACCCGGATAAAGCACTAAATAAACTTCAGTTAGTGTTAAACATGGCTGCTAGAATCTTGACTAGAACCAAAAAATTGGATCATATTACTCCAGTGCTAGCCTCTCTACACTGGCTTCATGTTAAGGCTAGGGCTGATTTCAAGGTTTTACTGCTAACCTACAAAGCATTACATGGGCTTGCTCCACCTATCTTTCAGATTTGGTCCTGCCGTACATACCTACACGTATGCTATGGTCACAAGATGCAGGCCTCCTTGCTGTCCCTATAATTTCTAAGCAAACAGCTGGAGGCAGGGCTTTCTCCTGTAGAGCTTCATTTTTATGGAATGGTCTGCCTATCCATGTGAGAGATGCAGACTCGGTCTCGACCTTTAAGTCTTTATCTCTTCAGTAGGTCCTATGATTGAGTGTAGTCTGGACAAGGAGTGTGAAGATGAACGGAAAGGCACTGGAGCAACGAACCATTCTTGCTGTCTCTGCCTGGCCAGTTCCTCTCTCTCCACTGGGATTCTCTGCCTCAAACCCAATTACGGGGGCTTGAGTCACTGGCTTACCGGTGCTCTTCCATGCCGTCCCTAGGAGGGGTGCGTCACCTGAGTGGGTTGAGTCACTGACATGATCTTCCTTTCCAGATTGGCGCCCCCTCTTGGGTTCGTGCCATGGGTCAGATGTTTGTGGGCTATACTCGGCCTTGTCTCAGGATAGTAAGTTGGTGGTTGAAGATATCCCTCTAGTGATGTGGAGGCTGTGCTTTGGCAAAGAGGGTGGGGTTATATTCTGCCTGTTTGGCTCTGTTCGTGGGTATCGTCGGACGGAGGAACAGTGTCTCCTGACCCCTCTTGTCTCAGCCTCCAGTATTTATGCTGCAATAGTTTATGTGTCTAGGGGCTAGGGTAAGTCTGTTATATCTGGATAATTTCTCCTGTCTTATCTGGTGTCCTGTGTGAATTTAAGTATGCTCTCTCTCTCTCTGACTCTCTCTCTTTCTCTCGGAGGACCTGAGCCCTAGGGCCTTGCCTCAGGACCATCTGTCCTGGCCATGCTGCTGCTCCAGTTTCAACTTCCACCTGACTGTGCTGCTGCTCCAGTTTCAACTGTTCTGCATTATTATTATTCGACCATGCTGGTCATTTATGAACATTTGAACATCTTGGCCATGTTCTGTTATAATCTCCACCCGGCACAGCCAGAAGAGGACTGGCCACCCCACATAGCCTGGTTCCTCTCTAGGTTTCTTCCTAGGTTTTGGCCTTTCTAGGGAGTTTTTCCTAGCCACCGTGCTTCTACACCTGCATTGCTTGCTGTTTGGGGTTTTAGGCTGGGTTTCTGTACAGCACTTTGAGATATCAGCTGATGTACGAAGGGCTATATAAATACATTTGATTTGATTTGATTCCTGATGACTCCTTGCTGTCCCCAGTCCACCTGGTTGTGCTGCTGCTCCAGTTTCAACTGTTCTGCCTGCGGCTATGGAACCCTGACCTATTCATCAGACGTGCTACTGTGTCCCAGAGTTGCTGTTTTCAACTCTCTAGAGACAGCAGGTGGGGTAGAGATACTCTGAATGATCGGCTATGAAAAGCCAACTGACATTTACTCCTGAGGTGCTGACCTGTTGCACCCTCTACAGCCATTGTGAGTATTATTATCTGACCCTGCTGGTCATCTATGAACATTTGAACATCTTGGCCATGTACTGTTATAATCTCCACCCGGCACAGCCAAAAGAGGACTGGCCACCCCTCATAACCTGTTTCCTCTCTAGGTTTCTTCATAGGTTCCGGCCTTTCTAGGGAGTGTTTCCTATCCACACCTTCTACACCTGCATTCTACACCTGCATTGCTTGCTGTTTGGGGTTTTAGGTTGGGTTTCTGTACAGCATTTTGTGACATCAGCTGATGTAAGAAGGGCTTTAAAAATACATTTGATTGATATAGTAGGTAACCAACATAACTCTAGGTGGTGGTGTGTTTGACATAGCCCACTCATATAGAGTTGAAGTCGAAAGTTTACATACACTGTAGCCAAATACATTTAAACTCAGTTTTTCACAATTCCTGACATTTAATCAGAGGAAAAATTTCCTGTCTTAGGTCAGATAGGTTCACCACTTTATTTTAAGAATGTGAAATGTCAGAATAATAGTAGAGAGAATTATTTATTTCAGCTTTTTGTTTCTTTCATCACTTTCCCAGTGGGTCAGAAGTTCACATACACTCATTTAGTATTTGGTAGCATTACCTTTAAATTGTTTAACTTGGGTCAAACATTTTAGGTAGCCTTCCACAAGCTTCCCACAGTAGGTTGAGTGAATTTTGGCCCATTCCTCCTGACAGAGCCGGGGTAACCGAGTCAGGTTTGTAGGCCTCCTTGCTCCCACACACTTTTTCAGTTCTGCCCACAAATTACCTATGGGGTTGAGGTCAGGGCTTTGTGATGGCCACTCCAATACCTTGACTTTGTTGTCCTAAAGCCATTTTGCCAACTTTTTAAGAATGCATTGTCCATTTAGAAGACCCATTTGCGACCAAGCTTTAACTTCCTGACTGATGTCTTGAGATGTTGCTTCAATATATCCACACACTTTTCCTTGCTCATGATGCCATCTATTTTGTGAAGTGCACCTGTCCCTCCTGCAGCAAAGCACCCCCACAACATGATGCTGCCACCCCCGTGCTTCATGATTGGGATGGTGTTCCTCGGCTTGCAAGCATCCCCCTTTTTCCTCCAAACATAAAGATGGTCGTTATGGCTAAACAGTTCTATTTTTATTTCATCAGACCATTTCTCCAAAAAGTACCATCTTTGTCCCCATGTACAGTTGCAATCCGTTGTCAGGCTTTTTTTATGGCGGTTTTGGAGCAGTGGCTTCTTCCTTGCTGAGCGGACTTTCAGGTTATGTCGATATCGGACTTGTTTTACTGTGGATATAGATACTTTTGTACCTGTTTCCTCCAGCATGTTCACAAGGTCCTTTGCTGTTGTTCTAGGATTGATTTGCACTTTTCGCACCAAAATATGTTCCAAGCTGCTTAAATGCACAGTCATCTTAGTGTATGTAAACTTCCAACCCACTGGAATTGTGATACAGTGATAAGTGAAGATAAGTGAAATAATCTGTCTGTAAACAATTGTTGGAAAAATGACTTGTGTCTTGCACAAAGTAGATGTCCTAACCGACTTGCCAAAAATAAACATTTGTGGAGTGGTTGAAAAATTAGTTTTAATGACTCCAACCTAAGTGTATGTTAACTTCCGATTTCAACTGTATACTTTAAAGGTCTATAGAGCCTGACTGCATTCCTGATTTCTTTAACTGTTAGCTTACCTGTGTAATGCTGACATAAACTCAGAAACACTTATTTTTATTACCTCTGTCAAGTGAATATGTAGCTTACAGTTGTATTTATTTTTCAAAAAAGATGGCGATGCAACAATAATACACATTCACAATAGGCCTATACAGTGCCTTGCAAAAGTATTCGGCCCCCTTGAACTTTGCGACCTTTTGCCACATTTCAGGCTTCAAACATAAAGATATAAAACTGTATTTTTTTGTGAAGAATCAACAACAAGTGGGACACAATCATGAAGTGGAACGACATTTATTGGATATTTCAAACTTTTTCAACAAATCAAAAACTGAAAAATTGGCTGTGCAAAATTATTCAGCCCCTTTAAACCTCATAAAAATGGTCTGTCCTCAGTTGCAGCACTCACTAGCGAGTTCCAAACTGCCTCTGCAAGCAACGTCAGCACAATAACTGTTTGTTGGGAGCTTCATGAAATGGGTTTCCATGGCCGAGCAGCCACACACAAGCCTTACATGCTGACCACACCGCTCGTGTCGCGTGCGCGAGCATTGTGAAATAAATGTATACATACATGTTATTCAATCATTGCATCCACACTGCTTGCGTGCTTCAGCGACCGTCTGCGCGGCCAGGTGCTAAAATATAAATAGGTTCTATTTGTGACGCTCAATGCTAGGTTCTATTTGTGACGCTCAATGCGCTGTAAGTCCGGACTCTCCCATCTCCTCATTGGTTTTTAGAAGCATTTACCCACGTGGGTGATTGAAAGATGAACTGATGTCCACACTCGAGTGGGTTGCAGTAATGCAGCGTAAAGTTGGTTGCCAACCGCCATATAAAGTCCAAAGAAGTAAAAAAAATAAGCCTGAGGAAGGAGGAGAGATGACTAGAAAGGAATTTGGTTTACCGTTTTTATCTGTGGATTAATTGTGGGAGTAGAGGACCTTGTGCATTTCAGGTAAAATAACAACCCAATGTTTATATCCCAGGACAAATTAGCTAGCAACAGCAAGCTAGCTAGCTAAATTACCATAAATGTTTAAGGCTTTTCAACCTGTCCCCAAATTAATATAATTGGTTCAGAGTTTGTTTTGATATTTCAACTTGTGTGTCCTGATCGTATCTGGTGTGGGGGTACAGGATCAACATGCACGCGTTAGTGCGCAGCCATTGGATTCTGGAGCAGTGGAAACACATTCTCTGGAGTGAGGAATCACACTTCACTATCTGGTAGTCCAACGGGCAAATCTGGGTTTGGTAAATGCCAGGAGAAAGCTACCTGTAAAGTTTGGGGGAGGAGGAATAATGGTGTGGGGCTGGTTTTCATGATTTGGGCTAGGCCCCTTAGTTCCAGGGAAGGGAAATAATAATGCTACAGCATACAATGACATTTTTAGACGATTCTGTGCTTCCAGATTTGTGGCAACAGTTTGGGGAAGGCACTTTTATGTTTCAGCATGACAATGCCCCCATGCACAAAGCGAGATCCATACAAAAATGGTTTGTAGAGATCGGTGTCAAAGAACTTGACTGGCCTGCACAGAGCTCTGACCTCAACCCCATCGAACACCTTTGGGATGAATTGGAACCCCGACTGTGCGCCAGGCCTATTTGCCCAAAATCAGTGCCCGACCTCACTTATGCTCTTGTGGCTGAATTGAAGTCCCTGCAGCAATGTTCCAACATCTAGTGGAAAGCCTTCCCAAAAGAGTGGAGACTGTTATAGCAGCAAAGGGGGGTCCAACTCTATATTAATGCCAATGATTTTGGAGTGAGATGTTCGATGAGCAGGTGTTCACATACCAAAAGCAGGTTTCTTTTTTAATGTAGGGATTTGTATGGAAAGCTAAGGTGAAGCCAACATTAGATGTTGTTTCCCTCACAATAACCACATGTGGTTTTACTGCAACAGAGTAGCGCAACAACCTTCATTTGAAGCAGCAGGAAACAAACTAAAGTGGGCACATCTCTGACAAAAACTGATCAAAAATGAAATCACAGATAATTATAAGAGAGCAGGAGAACCTATAAATTGGTTACAATAATTACAACAACTTTTCAAGTACCAAATTGAGCAAATGTCTGATTGTCAAGGTAGGCCTATTTCAGTACTTGCATTTCTGAGCTCCGAGTTCAAGTAGGCTTCTTCAAGCCCCTTGTATTGTCTAAAATAGCATGGAAAACATAATACATGTGTCATGTTATTTCATTATCAGACCATATTGTGAATAAGCTATGTAATTTGTTGTCATTATATACAGAATATTTCATTAATAGGAATAGTGTTGGGTGTTGGGCTATCCCATTTTGCACACAGTAAACTCTCTGTCCAATCGGAGGGACAAAAAAACACACAGTATGAAAACGTGAAGTCATTACATTTCTCTGTTAAATCTAACAACACCCTGTCGTAAATCAAGCAGACAAAAACAGATAATCAACATCAATTGGGAGATATTAGATCCCATGTAGGCATAACTGTCTTCACCAGCACAACTGTCTTCACCAGCATAACTGTCTTCACCAGCACAACTGTCTTCACCAGCATAACTGTCTTCACCAGCACAACTGTCTTCACCAGCATAACTGTCTTCACCAGCACAACTGTCTTCACCAGCACAACTGTCTTCAGCAGCACAACTGTCTTCACCAGCACAACTGTCTTTACCAGCATAACTGTCTTCATCAGCACAACTGTCTTCACCAGCACAACTGTCTTCACCAGCATAACTGTCTTCATCAGCATAACTGTCTTCACCAGGACAACTGTCTTCACCAGCATAACTGTCTTCACCAGCACAACTGTCTTCATCAGCACAACTGTCTTCATCAGCACAACTGTCTTCACCAGCATAACTGTCTTCAGCAGCACAACTGTCTTCACCAGCACAACTGTCTTCATCAGCACAACTGTCTTCATCAGCACAACTGTCTTCAGCAGCATAACTGTCTTCACCAGCACAACTGTCTTCACCAGCATAACTGTCTTCACCAGCACAACTGTCTTCAGCAGCACAACTGTCTTCACCAGCACAACCGTCTTCAGCAGTACAACTGTCTTCAGCAGCACAACTGTCTTCATCAGCGAGACACCAAAATATTCTGGATATTCCTCGCAAACACCTTTTTTCCAGCACTTTGGCTGTCATTGCATCGCTTGCTGTATCACAACAGCTGTTAGTCACTTGACAGTTATTTGAAAATTCCTTCCTGGATCAGATGATGATGTGTGAAAATATCATGGCATACCTAACCAGCTGGACACCAAATGTGCATCCAAAAAGTATTTTGCATAATTACTGAAGAATCATGTTAATTACAGTATCAATTTAGGTTTGAAGTATTAAGGTAAGGTGACTCTTTCAGTTAGAAGCAATGCATAAATTATTTTGGATTTTTGTGCTGATGAAAACTGTTTTCACCCTGTAACATAAGGAGACAGGAAATGTTATGTAGTTAGTTACACTGCATTTCTGACATCTCTATTAAAAAGCTGTCCGACAGCAAGATCCACGATTCTTACAGGGTTCATGTTTAATATCTAATTTAACTGATTAATGCTTAATATGTTATATAATGACAATTTACATTGCCATAAATGCAAGGACAGAAAAGTAATGTTTTATGTCTCACATCAAGCCACCGACCATGATAGAGGGCTAAACATAGGTTTTAAATCATCTCATGAATTGTATTGAATATAGCTATGATCCCCCTTATATCTTAATGTAATGACCTGAAAAAAAATGGCAGATTATTATCAATGACTTATCAACTGCTGTAACAAGTTGTTCAGTGTAGGAATCCTCACTGGTACCCTAGTTTATAGAAAGACCCATGAGCAGCGTGGCAGGTTACCAAAGTTTGATGTTGACTATGAACTTTACTTAGCTAGCTAGCTGTGCTTTGTGGAAGAATATAGGAGATATTATTAACATTGAGTTGTGCTGGTGCATTGCAATCTGTCCATACAACTAATGTTACAGCCTTGATGGCTTATTGGCTAACGTTAGTTGGCTAGCTAACTGGCAATAGCAGCCAAGGACGTTCGCTATCTTATTTGTGCTTATTTGTTTATGCTCTGATTACACGCAAGTGTCAAGGCAGGCCAACAGTTTACACAGATTACTTCAGAAATGTGAAAAAACATCCAAAGCTAAATATAGCTATCTTCCTTTGCTTGTAGCTTGCCTCTCATCAGACTGGTGTTAGCTAGCTCCTAGCGCTGTTGCTGCGCAACCCAAGTGCTTTGGTCCGGTTTTAGAACTGAGATTCGGCTGAAAAGATGTTAGCATTGCCAGAAATGCTACAGAAAGGTAGCACTTGTGAAAGCGATAAATTATACATTTAATCAAAACTGTTGCCCCCACAAACAGATTCAGTCCAAAAGGTGGTATGTCTAATAGTCACTTTATGAACGCTGTAGTCTTGGTCTTATCCGACTCCTAGATATTGAGCTAGGTCGGGGCAATAAATGTTTATTTTCCAAATGCTAATGACCCTGTTAAAAATCTGATATGTGGCTCTCGGTAACGGCCAGATGGCTCATGGCGAGAGGTGGGGAGTGTGTTGTGTACCTCCAATCAAGTTGATTTGCGCATTTTCATCAACATTGGTGTCATATCAGCTTAGATATGATAGGGAGATTGGAATGTAACATGGAGCTTCCCACAATAATGTTTAGTTGGAGATCAGCGCTACATCACTACAGAAGTCTTATCTGACATGGCTTTACTGTGATTATTAACACACAGTGCACACACACACACACACACACACACACACACACTTACAAAAAACATGTACAATCTGCAGGCTAATGTTGTTCTTTAGGCTGTCCACATCTATAAAAAAAAACAAATGCGGGACAAGGGATTGATTTTGAGGGACATTCGCAAAACAGTGGATAGAATACAAATGTTGGGGCCAGGTTAATGGATTGTGTTCAAATGGCAACCTAGTTCTGCTGTATGAAGGTCACTGATTGTTGAAGGGGCAATCCTTAGTTGCTAAATCCATTTTTTGGACTAAATGTGTGCCTATTGATTCTTGAAGAATATAACGTATAAATGCTTAGTTCTACTGTCGTGTCTGTCAGAACCCAAAATATAAGGTTTTACTCCAAAGTTTGTAAACAAAGTAAATGTAAACAACCACTGTAAAGCCTTAAAACATGGTTAAATCTATAATTTTGATATCATGGATGGCCAGTCCTTGCATCCATAGCATAGTCTATGGATTTGAAAGTGGTTGCATTTCTCCAGCCCCAACACTCAACTTTTTACTGAAACTGAGGCATTGAAAACACGAATGTTTCAATTAAGGATTGCCGCTTTAAACACCTTTAATAGGCCTAGAGTAATAGTGTTATTATATGGCACAATCCTCTATCAGTGAGTTACTTTTGTGCAATTAAATTCAAGCAAAAGTCAAGAACAAAATTGTTAGTATTGCAAACAGAAATAATAATATTGAAAGCAAAACATAAACCCAAAAGTATTGACAGCAAAACAATATTGCAAGGAAATCATTATGAAATCTGATAACAAATGATGCAAAACGGATGGATGCTGCAATTTTTTAAATCTGGGAAACATTATAAGGGAGCAGGAGAACCTATAAAATGGATACAATAATATAACTTTTCAAGCACTCAACTGAGGAAATGTCTGGTTTTCAAGGTAGGCCTACTTCGGAACTTGAATTTCTGAGCTCCAAATTCAAGTAGGCCACTTCAAGCTCCTTGTATTGTTTGAAATGGCTGGTTTAACATGGAAAACATAATGTATTTGTCATGTCATTTCATTACCAGATCATATTGTCAAGAAGCCGACTATGCTATTCTTTTATGATAACGTGATTAAATACATTTCCCTCTTTCATGCAATTTTTATGACTTTTTATCAGTTGCAAGTTTTGGCACATTCCAGCAGCATAGCAGCCTGCATCCTACTACTAGTTTGGCTCTGAAGGTAAGCAGGGCCAGTCCTGGTCAGTCCCTGGATGGGAGACCGGATGTAGCTGGTGGTGTCAAATAAATGTAAAAAAAAAATTCACGTGAGGGAAATTATGTATGTTTTCAAAAGAAATTGTAAGGGCACACACACGCAGTTTCACTCTTCCATTCACTCTCTCTTACACACAGTTGACAAGTTTGAAGGCTTCTCTTTAGTAATTCCTTTAAATGCTCTGTAAGTGGGTTTCTCTTCAGCTTTCCCTGTCTGACAGACCACCTCACCTCTAACCTCCCCTGTCACTCTCCTCTCCCACCTCAGCCCTAATCTCCCCCTCCTCAGCCCTCCCTGAACCCCTCCCTTGCTTGAATCTGAGACAGTCAACCGCCGCTCACCCTTCATCAAACCATCCTCTAACCCACTCTTCCTCTAATCCTGTTTTTTGGCTCTGATTCCAACAAACCTCCTTCCACGTGGCCTAATTCTGGTGCCTATCAGAGTTAGGGTTAGGGAACACTCCATTCCAAATCAACAAACGGGAAACAAAAATGCCAACAAATAAATCATCCATGTGTAAATTTGAAATCCCGATGACATGACAGTTCCATTGCATTCCATTCAGATCATTAGTATCTCTTAATAGGGGCCCATTATTTAGTCTACTTGCCCTCTGAGAACCTAGAAACACAATCAGCAAAACACTAACAACGTACCAGCAATACCACCACACTACCCAACTACATTCACACACACACATGCACTCAAACATGCTGTCTGTCACCCCTCTGCTCAAATATTACCCTGCACACAAGAGCCTCTAAAGTAAACACACACACAAACACAGGCACAGACACACCACCTTTACCTGTGTTAACTGACCTGTAGGTGTGAGATCCTCAGTGGGTTCTGTTCTTAATGCCTAGAGAACACAACATACCTGCTGGACCCCAGGAACACACACAGCCTTCCACGCAGACCCAGGTAGTGTGTGTGTCCTCACAATAATAAACACAAACTAAGAAACATAAGCGCAGATACACAAGCAGACACCACCAAACGTACAGAAAGAAACAGGGACGCAAACACACTCACAAAGACAGCACTTGAACGCAAAAATCACACACAAACTAGACAGCAGCTTAAGAAACGTTCCCTGAGATAACTTTCGGCTCAGAGGCTAAACCCTGGGGGCGGGATTTATGACCAATCAGAGTACTTAGAGAGCACTAGCCAATCGAGGTGCCTAGAAAGAACGTATGAAAACAGCATGGAGGTTAGAGACAGGGGTCAAAACTCAACCAACTATTCCCTTTTGACTATCTGCACATACTTCTCTGGAATCCCTGGTGGTTGAGTGTGGCTTCCATCAGGCATTACAGGTCTGGGTTGTGGCGTGAATATAAAGATGTGGCCGATCAGACCTATTACTGATCTGGTCACAGTGGAGGTAAGAGACACACGTCTTATAAGGGAGTTGTTTGAGCCAGTGTCTGTGTGCATGTGCGAGTGCGTCTGATTATCAGGCTTTAGAGAGAACATGCTAATCGGGCTGACAAGGGATTACCAATCATATGTTGGCTTTTAACCCTGACATCCTTCCCCTTCTCCAGACACCAGAGAGAGAGAGAGAGAGAGAGAGAGAGAGAGAGAGAGAGAGAGAGAGAGAGAGAGAGAGAGAGAGAGAGAGAGAGAGAGCTGTATTAATGTTTAATTTAATATCATCCTAATGTTGGGACACCAGACCAGTCACTTGTTGTGATGGCTGGCTGTAGATCTCTTGCTCTGATTATGAATAGCCATGTCCATCAAGCCCAGGCTTTGATCAAACATGTCAGATAATTTCAGATACTTCAGCTGCACTTGATTGAGCTTGCCCAGTATAATGGAACCAATGAAATAGTCCTTTCAAGTATTAACATAATGACATAATGACCCATGTCTGGGTTGGACATCATTGTCCGTGTTGATTTTATTACCTTCTGTTATGACATGTCACCACTAGATGTCGGACCTATAGCTGTATTCAGAGGTAACAGTCTCTCTTACTCTCTCTCGCTCCCTCTCTTTCCTCCGTGACCTCTCCACCAGCTGGTGTTTACACAGGAGTTTACTTATCCTCATTAAGAGGACATTAGAATAAATTATCTGTCTGAACCACATAACCTGTAGCAGAGGAAACTGCTGTGACAGTGTAAAGTCAGCTGTCATAAGGTGACAGCACATCTATTGTGTCGTTATTGTGACCGTTTTATGTAACCCTTATGGAACACACGAACTGGTGTGTGATCACTGTCCATAACAGTCTGTGTGTGTATGTGTGTGTGTGTGTGTGTGTGTGTGAGAGAGAGAGAGAGAGAAAGAGTGTGTCATCTGTCACACCGCCCTTAATTCTCCTCTCCGTGTGGTGTTACATTGAAACAGGTCCCCAAACAAACAATCCCCACATTCCAATTGTTCCACGGGTTCCAGCAGTATACACAGTGACACCCGACACAGACCCAGACCAGAGCTGATGACCTGCATAAAGCTAACTAGTCCAGTGGCTCATGGAGGTCTTGTCTAGGATGTGGTTGTGACTGCCTAGGTTAGTCAGGTAGACCCACAGCTTTCAGATAGATCAGATGCTGGTCCCTGGAGGGGTACAACTGATAACAGGACTTGTGTGTCTGTCTGATCAAACATCCTCACTGGAACACATAACATGTTGAAACACCCACCTCACTGAGAGCATGTGTGTGCCTGTAGCAGTATCTGGCAGCACTGTGTGATCCTAATGTGGGTTCATTCTCCTCCAGAGTATTGTCTTTACTAATGAGAGAGGGAAAGAGAGGGAAGGGGAGAGAGAGAGAGTGTGGGAGCGGGAGGGAGGGCAGAGTAAGAGATAAAGGAGGGAAGAGAGAGAGAGTATGGGAGTGGGAGGGAGGGCAGAGTGAGAGAGAGATAAAGGAGGGCAGAGAGAGAGATATATATAACAGAAGAAAGGTCTGCTGATCAGTCTGTTCAGGCAGAATGTTGGAGGATGCAATGTTTCAGTACTTCAGAGAAGAAACATGATGACATGAATCACTACATCCGTTTACACCCCTCTCACTCCCCCATTCACACACGCACGCACGCACGCACACACACACACACGCACACACACACACACACACACACACACACACGCCAGTCCTTGGCTCCCCTCCAGTCTAAAAAGCCGAGCCAGGTTTTAGGTCAACCAGAGCAGGAATCCACAACACTCAGCTGAATGTTTTCTTTAAAGAGGGGAGGTACAAAAGAAGAAAAGAGTTGTCCCTGGGGCGGGGGCAGCGGAAGTGGGTCTTTGACACTATGAACAAAATAGAATCTCCTGGGCAGATAGAAGTATGGAAAGAGGGATAGATAGGCATACAGAGAAAGGAGTACATAGAGGTAGTTAATTTAAAGAAGGATATAGAGACCAGAGCAGAGTGAGGCCCTGAGCTGCAGAGTTATTCCACTCCATTAATTCCCAAACTGTGTGCGCTGTCGGTCTCCCACATCAAGGCTTCAGAGTTATTTGTGACACTAAAAACAGCCCATACAATGTGTCTAGCCAAATGCTAGACACCAATTATGAAATACTTTTCTCATTGAAAATGTTTTTTGGAGGGGGCTAATTCTTCAGCTCTGTGCGAGTTAACCCACACAGTGCTTAATGTTGCGACTTTCGGTGTGCTCATGGTTTGGCTCGAAGTTTGAGGGAGTTTACCTTCAGGCAAAGTGTGTGTGCATGTGTGCGCGCTTGCATGCGAGAGAGGGGAGAGGATACACAGACATGCCTTGTGCCTAAATTGATGACTTGTTTGTCTTGCAGCTGAGAGCCAAGTGAAAACTAATTGATTTCAGTCAGTTCAGTCAGTTGTTCTGATGAGCCATTCCCAGCAAGCTAGTTTATGCTGGCTAGCTGGCAACGACAACAGCGGTGGCGCTAGTTAAACGTTTTATTAGTCGTATGTACAGGATACACATGGTATAGCCGTCCAACGAAATGCTTACTTGCAGGTTCCTTCTCAACAATGCAACAACAATAAGAAATAATACCATTTAAGAATATGAACATAAAGTCAAAACTTGTAAAAGAAAGTGATGTTTATTTCAATGGGCGAGGGAGAAATAACTTACAGTATTGGTCACCATCTGGAATCTTGATGCCACCGTGACATGGCAATTAGCTAACTTAATGACAAGCTGGTGTGAATGACCAGATCAACTGTGTTGTATCTAGGTGCTTCCCACTGATGCTTCTCACTGGGCAGCTGTATCACATGTTGCAGGCGGTAGCTAAAGTCACCAATTTGTTCCATTGGATGTGATTATATTTAGACTAAGTTAACAGCCTACACGAGAAATAACTTGTAATATGGTAGTAACTATCTGGATGTCATTGCGATACAGTCTCAACACACTATCACAGCGTCTTGTGAAATAGACCCAAATTACTCATTCAAAATGTGTGACCGGTACACCAAAAAGTCCATTTTTACACGATTTTGATCACAACGCATTTTGTGTGTATTGCACGATTTTCTTTCATCATAACGCATTCGTGTACATTACACGATTTGTTGTGGCTACTATTAGCTAGGCTAGCTAGGTGGCTAAAACTAAAGTGATTGTTAGGGGTTAGGGTTAGGTTTAGGGGTTAAGATTAGGTTTAGGTAACATGCTAGCTAAGTAGTTAAAGGGTCAAGGTTAGGGTTAAGGTTAGCAGTTAGGTTAAATAGTTAAGGTTAGGGGAAGGGTTAGCTAACATGCTGAGTAGTTGCAAAGTTGCTAAAAAGTAGTAAGTCGTTGCAAAGTTGTTATTTGGGTAAAATGGTTTGCTAGATGTTCATGTTCGAACACGCAACCTTTAGGTTGCTAGATGTTTGCGTTATACGCCTACCCATCCTCCGACCAACCTCCCTCCTTGTTTCTGTTTTAAACTTCAGGCTAGGGTCTATTTTCCTCCACTTCCTGTCTGACTGACGTGCCCAAAGTAAACTGCCTGTTACTCAGGCCCAGAAGCCAGGATATGCATATAATTGGTACCATTAGATAGAAAACCTGAGACTATAACACAATTGAAATGCTAGGAGAAAATCCAAAGAAATACCAACCAGTATTTTTTTTTGAGAGAGAGCCCATGCTCTTACAATGGAAAGCTATGGGTCATATGCAATTCCAGCTCCCAGATTGCAATTCCTATGGCTTCCACTAGATATCAGTCATTGTTCAAGGTTTCAGGCTTGCTTCTTCCCAAACGAGGAAGAATTTGGAGTTTTGGTACTGGGAGTCAGAGTTGGAAATCAGTCTGTGCGAGTGTGACGAAGAGGACATACACATGCTAATTTTACTTTCCTATTGAACATACTTCTTTCCGTATGAAATATTATAGTTTAATGACATTTTAGAGTACCTGAGGATTAGATAGAAACACATTTTTACTTGTTTTAACAAAGTTTAGCGGTACCTTTTTGGATTCCTTTCTCTGCATGTTGAACGAGTGGATTACTCAAATCAATGGCACCAACTAAACTGACTTTTTGGGATATAAAGAAGGATTTTATCTAACAAAACGACCATGCATGTTGTAGCTGGGACCCTTTGGATTGCAAATCAGAGGAAGATTTTCAAAAAAGTAAGTGAATATTTTAACGGCATTCAGAGGTGGAAGAAGGATCGGACCAAAGCGCAGCGTGGTAAGTGTTCATGATGTAATATTTAATGAAACAAACTGAACACTGAAATACAAAACAATAAACGATGTGAACAAAACGAAAAACGAAACAGTACCGTGTGGACCAAACACTCACACGGAAAACAAACACCCACCAACCAAAAGTGAAACCCAGGCTACCTAAGTATGATTCTCAATCAGAGACAACTAACGACACCTGCCTCTGATTGAGAACCATACTAGGCCGAACACAAAAACCAACATAGAAAAACAAACATAGACTGCCCACCCCAACTCACGTCCTGACCATACTAAAACAAAGAATAAATAACAGAACTATGGTCAGAACGTGACAAATATTTAATCAATATCTGTGATTTTATGAAGCCTGTGCTGGTTGATTTGGGGTGCCGTCCTCAAACAATCGCATGGCATGCTTTTGCTGTAAAGCCTATTGTAAATCGGGCAATGCAGTTCGATTAACAAGAATTTAAGCTTTTAACCGATATGACACTTGTATATACCTAGATGTTTAATATCCATAGTTTTTATGATTATTTATTTGAATAATTTTATTCCAATTTATTTAAAAATATTCAAATTTCTCCGGAAGTTGTCGACAGGTGTCCCGCTATCCCAGAGAGGTTTTAAACCATCTACTGTTTTAATCTAGAGCTGCCACTTTCAAGGTGCGGGACTCTAACCCAAAAGCTTACAAGAAATCCTGCTATGCCCTGCAACGAACCATCAAACAGGCAAAGCGTCAATACAGGGCTAAGATTGAATCATACTATACCGGCTCCGACGCTCATCTTATGTGGCAGGGTTTGCAAACTATTACAGACTACAAAGGGAAGCACAGCCGCGAGCTGCCCAGTGACACAAACCTACCAGATGAGCTAAATCACTTCTATGCTCACTTCGAGGCAAGCAACACTGAGGCAAGCAACACAGAGCACAACAAAACAAACACGCTCAAAAAACGGAACAATAAAGTAAAGCGCTAAAGGAATATCACTTGACATGAAAACAATTACACACAAAACATGATGGAAAACAGAGGGTTAAATACAAGTAGATTGATTGGGGAAATGAAAACCAGGTGTGTATGAAAACAAGACAAGACAAATGGATATATGAAAAATGGAGCGGTGATGGCTAGAAAGCCAGTGACGTCGATCGCTGAACGCCACCTGAACAAGGAGAGGAGCCGCCTTCGGCAGGAGTCGTGACAACTACAGGAAAATGAGGACTGAGCATGCCCCCATTCTTATCGACGGGGCTGTAGTGTAGGTTGAGAGCCTCAAGTTCCTTGGTGTCCACATCAACAACAAACTAGAATGGTTTAAACACACCAAGACAGTTGTGAAGAGGGCACGACAAAGCCTATTTCCCCTCAGGAAACTAAAAACTTTTGGCATTGGTCCTGAGATCCTCAAAAGATTCTACAGCTGCAACATTGTGAGCATCTTGACTGGTTGCATCACTGCCTTGCTCAGCCTCTGACCGCAAGGCACAACAGAGGGTAGTTCGTACGGCCCAGTACATCACTGGGGCTAAGCTGCCTGCTATCCAGGACCTCTACACCAGGCGGTGTCAGAGGAAGGCCCTAAAAATTGTCAAAGATCCCAGCCACCCCAGTCATAGACTGTTCTCTCTACTACCGCATGGCAAGCGCTACCAGAGTGCCAAGTCTAGGAAAAAAAGGCTTCTCGACAGTTTTTACCCCCAAGCCATAATCAAATAGCTACCCGGACTATTTGCATTGTGTGCCCCCCCAACCCCTCTATTATGCTACTGCTACTCTCTGTTCATCATATATGCATAGTCACTTTAACTATACATTCATGTACATACTCCCTCAATCAGCCTGTCTAACTGGTGTCAGTATATAGCCTCGCTACTTTTATAGCCTCCCTACTGTATATAGCCTGTCTTTTTACTGTTGTTTTATTTCTTTACTTACCTATTGTTCACCTAATACCTTTTTTGCACTATTGGTTAGAGCCTGTAAGTAAGCATTTCACTATATTCGGCGCACGTGACAAATAAACTTTGATTTGATCTGTGATTGAAATTCACTGTATACACTGTGCCTGTCACGAATTTCCTATAATTTCACAGTAATCTGTGATACTGGGTTGATAGTCTACCCACTGGGCACACACTGGTTGAATCAACATTGTTTCCACATAGAAATTATGTTGAACCAACGTGAAATAGAAGTTGATATGATGTCTGTGCCCAGTTGGTAGGCCTACTGGCTACGGCTGGTCAATGAGGAGAGTTTGCGCTGCCGGAAACTCAACAAGGTGCACAGTGTGTCCTTATGCCCGAGTTTGCTGAGCACTGCTGTCCTGTAATAACCCACTGGGCAAAAACGGGTTCAATCAACGTTGTTTGCACGTAATTTCAACAACCCCAAAATATGTGATCACCTTGAACCAACGTGGAAAATTGAATGGATTTGAAAAAAGTTAGCAATTTAAGGGAAGTTCGTCTAATTTCAACCAACTTTTAACCTACGTCCAATGACATGGTGATTTTTAAAATTGGTTTTATGTTGAATTGACGTTAGTTAACAACTCAACCAAATGTAAATCAAAACTAGATATTGATATGAAGTCTGTGTCCAGTGGGTAGCTAGATATATAATACCAAGCCAGTGTGACAGCTAAAGCACATTTGTTGCTTTTGAAGTCTGATAAAATCTACATGATTCTGAACACTCTCAAGTCCTGACTTCGGCAGACAAGTTTCAAATTCTAGCCTCAAGCATAAACTAGTATAACTACCTAGCTGTGGAGGGCTCATTAGGATGTCTGACTAAACCGAATCCGTTCGTCCCCACTCAACTCGTATACACCAGGCGTGTCCGTATAGCCTCCCCGGAGATAGAGAGCCTGCCTGCATCCAGATGTTTCGTGTTTCTGTGACGCGCATCGCTCGTTGACATCGGGGAAGAGGAGCTGAAGTCCGGGTGGACGCAGTTCAGATAGACCGTGTTGGAAATAAGGACATAACTTGTTGGCGCATCTTTGTTTGTCAAATTAACGTTTCAAATGAATCGTTTTGAATGTCCAATTATCGCATTTAACTAGGCTATTTAAATTCCTTGTCACTACTATGGAGTAACTTTTCATGCGGATTTGAGGCGCGCAAAGTGTGAACCGAAGGGGAACTTTCTTTCTGCGGAGGTCTTCACACACTCACAACCAGCCGTGTGGGAATGGAGGTCCGCTGGCTGAAGACAATGCTGTGTGTGTGGTTGAGTGTGTGTTCGTCCCTTCGAGCCCACCCTATAGATAAAAACCATGAGAACGGTATGTGTTTACGATATTGACTCCCGCAAAACTGTTTCTCAGAACAATGGTTAGGTTGCACGGTGTATGTGTGTGCGTATGTGTGTAACATGATTTGATGATACGATTAAAAGTATGTCTGCCAGGATCTGTTAGTCATTGTATCTCACAATCAGTGACTGTGTTGAAATGTTAGACTACTTTTTGCATTAATTTAGGGTCAGTTACATCATTGGAACATTGACACTGTGTGTAGACCGCACAGTCTCTCTCTCTCTCTCTCTACTTCTCTCTCTCTCTCTCTCAATTCAATTCAATTCAAGGACTTTATTGGCATGGGAAACATGTGTTAACATTGCCAAAGCAAGTGAGGTAGATAATATATAAAGTGAATATATAAAGTGAAAAACAATTTAAAAAAATTAACAGTAAACATTACACATACAGAAGTTTCAAAACAATAAAGACATTACAAATGTCATATTATATATATACAGTGTTTTAACAATGTACAAATGGTTAAAGGACACAATATAAAATAAATAAGCATAAATATGGGTTGTATTTACAATGGTGTTTGTTCTTCACTGGTTGCCCTTTTCTCGTGGCAACAGGTCACAAATCTTGCTGCTGTGATGGCACACTGTGGAATTTCACCCAGTAGATATGGGAGTTTTTCAAAATTGGATTTGTTTTCGAATTTTTTGTGGATCTGTGTAATCTGAGGGAAATATGTCTCTCTAATATGGTCATACATTGGGCAGGAGGTTAGGAAGTGCAGCTCAGTTTCCACCTCATTTTGTGGGCAGTGAGCACATAGCCTGTCTTCTCTTGAGAGCCATGTCTGCCTACGGCGGCCTTTCTCAATAGCAAGGCTATGCTCACGGAGTCTGTACATAGTCAAAGCTTTCCTTAATTTTGGGTCAGTCACAGTGGTCAGGTATTCCGCCGCTGTGTACTCTCTGTGTAGGGCCAAATAGCATTCTAGTTTGCTCTGTTTTTTTGTTAATTCTTTCCAATGTGTCAAGTAATTATCTTTTTGTTTTCTCATGATTTGGTTGGGTCTAATTGTGCTATTGTCCTGGGGCTCTGTAGGGTGTGTTTGTGTTTGTGAACAGAGCCCCAGGACCAGCTTGCTTAAGGGACTCTTCTCCAGGTTCATCTCTCTGTAGGTGATGGCTTTGTTATGGAAGGTTTGGGAATCGTTTCCTTTTAGGTGGTTATAGAATTTAACGGCTCTTTTCTGGATATTGATAATTAGTGGGTATCGGCCTAATTCTGCTCTGCATGCATTATTTGGTGTTCTACGTTGTACACGGAGGATATTTTTGCAGAATTCTGCGTGCAGAATCTCAATCTCAATTTGGTCTCAATTTGGTGTTTGTCCCATTTTGTGAAGTCTTGGTTGGCGAGCGGACCCCAGACCTCACAACCATAAAGGGCAATGGGCTCTATGACTGATTCAAGTATTCTTAGCCAAATCCTAATTGGTATGTTGAAATTTATGTTCCTTTTGATGGCATAGAATGCCCTTCTTGCCTTGTCTCTCAGATCGTTCACAGCTTTGTGGAAGTTACCTGTGGCGCTGATGTTTAGGCCAAGGTATGTATAGTTTTTTGTGTGCTCTAGGGCAACAGTGTCTAGATGGAATTTGTATTTGTGGTCCTGGTGACTGGACCTTTTTTGGAACACCATTATTTTGGTCTTACTGAGATTTACTGTCAGGGCCCAGGTCTGAATCTGTGCATAAGATCTAGGTGCTGCTGTAGGCCCTCCTTGGTTGGTGACAGAAGCACCAGATCATCAGCAAACAGCAGACATTTGACTTCGGATTCTAGCAGGGGGAGGCCGGGTGCTGCAGACTTTTCTAGTGCCCGCGCCAATTCGTTGATATATATGTTGAAGAGCGTGGGGCTTAAGCTGCATCCCTGTCTAACCCCACGACCCTGGGTGAAGAAATGTGTGTGTTTTTTGCCAATTTTAACCGCACACTTGTTGTTTGTGTACATGGATTTTATAATGTCGTATGTTTTACCCCCAACACCACTTTCCATCAGTTTGTATAGCAGACCCTCATGCCAAATTGAGTCAAAGGCTTTTTTGAAATCAACAAAGCATGAGAAGACTTTACCTTTGTTTTGGTTTGTTTGGTTGTCAATTAGGGTGTGCAGGGTGAATACATCTCACTCTCTCTCTCTCTCTCTCTTTCTCTCTCTCTCTCTCTCTCTCTCTCTCTCTCTCTCTCTCTCTCTCTACCTCTCTATCCAGATCTGGCACCACAGGTTTAAAAGTGATCTCATGACTTAGTGAGGTTAAACTATGTGTCCTATCCGTAGGCTATGAAAAACAAGTATTATTTTAGATAGCGTCCCTTTTCATCTGTGCTATGTCTATAGGACAGGGGTTTTTCTTGTTGGGTTATGTGAATTGGAAACACTCTTGGCCTCAGGTGGATGAAACCCTTTCAAACTACCAGAAACCTTGTTATTATTCATTCTGAATCTGATATCAAAAGAGCCAGAGACAACCGCTTCAATAGACAACATACAGTACTCTGTAGTTTAGTGAACTACTTAGCAGGGCTGAATGTTATGCAAAGAATGGTTATAATGTCACATTAACTCTAAACATACACACAATGTTAAGCAGTAGGTTTGAAAAATAAAAAAGACAGACCGGTTTCAATGCAGAAACGTCATTGAATTTTATGTCAGAATACGTATTATTTGTTCATCTGATCACTGTGTTTTTCTGCAATTATTCATTATGTAAGCTTTATGTGCGAAAGGGTTACATGTAACACTACACACAGTGGACTCTGTAACAAGGCAGGGTTACATGTAACACTACACACAGTATGTGCAAGTCATAAAACCACTAACCTTGTGTTGTTGTCCTGGTCTCCATTTGGCCGCAGATTATCCATTATATTGACTAGATACTCTAGTGGCCACTCTAACAATGAAAATACATTTCTTAATAAATGGAAGGCAGTCAGGAGGAGGCTAGATCAGGTGGGACCATTTCAGCCAATGTGTCCTATTTATATCAGTATACTCGTAACAATCTAAACATTACAAAACTTACATTCGATCAAATAAGGCACGCATAGCAACAAGGTACACATTTACAAATGCTGTTTTGAATTAAAATACAATTTGACCTAAACACTGAAGAAGGCTGTAAAGCCGAAACGTCTGAGAATGCTATCCCTGATGCGGGGAAAATCGTTAAAAACATTGAATAATGAAGTAAGCTGTATACATCTTTTTGATTGCGAACCCATTAAGTGGTTAGAGCATTGGGCCAGTAACCGAAAGGTTGCTGGATCGAATCCCTGAGCTGACAAGGTAAGTATCTGTCGTTCTGCACCTGAGCTAGGCAGTTAACCCACTGTTCCCCGGGCGCCGAATACGTGGATGTCGATTATGGCAGCCCCCCGCACCTCTCTGCTTCAGAGGTGTTGGGTTAAATTCGGAAGACACATTTCAGTTGAAGGCATTCAGTTGTACAACTGACTAGGTATCCCCAGTTCATTACGCCACTTCCTTTGTCTGAATTTGCAGTATTTACACACCACGTAAGCTTCTGGGAGAGCGCAATGGTTCTCTCGATTACACATAGCAAATAAGCCATTCCATATTTTGTTAACCAAATTCGACACTCATTGACCATCACAAAAAAACTCCTCGCTTGGTGAAAAAAAAAAAATGCCAACAGCTGGAGTAGACAGATTGTGGGCCCAGTTATCTCTCTCGCTTCACCTCTGCCTCTCTGATTTGGCCCACAAGAAGTTGATTCCCTGGCGCTCACTGTAGGACCTGATTGCCTGTTAAATCCATATATTTAATCAGTCTGTTGTCCCCACTTCCTTCAAAATGTCCTACATTGTTCCTGTACACAAGAAAGCTAAGGTAACTGAACTAAATGACTATCGCCCCGTAGGACTCACATCTGTCATCATGATGTGCGTTGAGAGGATATTTAAGGACCATATCACCTCCACCTTAGCCAACAACCTAGACCCACTACAAGTCGCATACCACCCCAACAGATCCAAGGATAGAGCAATCGTCATTGCACTGCACACTGCCCTATCCCACCTGGACAAGACAAATACCTATGTAGTGTTCATCACTAAGCTTGGCCCTAGGTCATAACCCCTCCCTGTGCAACTAGGCCCTGAACATCCTGATGGGCTGACCCCAAGTGGTGAAGGTGGTCAACAACACCTGCACCACGCTCATGCTCAACACGGGTGCCCCACAGGGGTGCGTACTCAGCCCACTCCTGTGCTCCCTGTTCATCCATAACTGCGTGGCCACGCACGTCTCCAACTCAATCATCAAGTTTGCAGATGACCCAGCAGTAGTAGGCCTGATTATCAACAATGACGAGACAGCCTACAGGGAGGAGGTGAGAGCCATGGTGGAGTGGTGCCAGGAAAATAACCTCTACCTCAACGTTAACAAAATAAAGGAGCTGATCGTGGACTACAGGACACAGCAGAGAGAGAGAGAGCACCCCCGCATCCACAACGACGTGCCACAGTGGAAACGGTCAAAAGCTTTATGTTCCTCTGCGTGCACATAACTGATGACCTAATGGTCCCTTCACATAGACAACTACAGTGCACTCCAGAGGGTGGTGTGGTCAGCCCACAACATCATTAGGGGCACACTGCTTGACCTCCATGACATCTACAACACCTGGTGTCACAGGAAGGCCAAGAAGATCAAAGACTGACACCATTATGGCTGTCTCTCTATATATGGGAAAGTTATGGTGGTGCTAGAAAATAAATGATCTCTTTCTGCATTAGCCATCAATCTGTTATGGTTGGACAAATGCGTTTATATTGTCTGTGTAGAATAAATCTGTGGCGGAAGTTTTAATTTTTTTACTTTTAAGACAGTGAAATTTGCACCACAAACATTTGTAAAAATATATAAATTAAAAGACAAGTAGTGGAAATAAAATAATATACCAACAAACATTACTGGACTAACAAACTGGCTGACTAACCTTTTCAGGAACTTCAGTGTCCCTTGGCCTTGTGTAGCAGCAGCAGATCATTTCATCTTCTTTATCCTGTGCCAAACACATTTATTCAGTGAGTCTAAATTATTAACATTAGCAGCTGGCTGCATGATTGTATCAATCTAGCTGCTAATGTTCGCTAGCTAGCTATCTAGCTAGGCTACTCTAAAGCTAACGTTAGAAGTTGTGTTAGCTAGCTATAGACTGGACCATTCTAGCTAGTTTTAGAGGATGATTAAACTGCTTTTATTAACTGCAATTTTCCATGAGAATTTGTGTTTGCTCTCTCATAAGGCAGGCAACCAGGCATGCAGGATAGGAGGGTTTCTTCCACTAGATAACACACAGCTGATTCCACAGACCGGAGAGGAGCGTGATCGAAGAAAGAAACCAAGTGCAGAGTTAAACAACGAGGTGCTGGTGCAACCTGGTGCAAAGGCGTAGTTGATGAGGCTCTGTATAGGGTGTAGCTAGGAGACCATTGTGAATCCACCTGTCGCAACGAGCGTGGGGGATAACTGCTTTCTTTTCTGTTGCAAAACGTTTTTCTATGATGTGAACTAATTCATGTCTGATAAACGCATTCGGGGATGCTGCTTTGAAATTGGTGTGGAGGCGCCCCACCATATAGAAAAGTACAAGGGCAAAATCTGTCTCGCCACATGTTTTCTGGTGGCTCTGTCTCTTTCAGACCCAGAAATCTGTTTATCACGTCCTATCAGACATGGTCTGAAGCATGAGTGTGTATTAGCCAACCTGACAGTGTGTGTGTGTGTGTGTGTGTGTGTGTGTGTGTGTGTGTGTGTGTGTGTGTGTGTGTGTGTGTGTGTGTGTGTGTGTGTGTGTGTGTGTGTGTGTGTGTGTGTGTGTGTGTGTGTGTGTATATATGTTTGTGTATATTTTGATTGGCTCGCTTGTTGATCTTTCTGTCAATTCTCATTCATTGTCTTGTTTGTCCCTCAGTGATCAACCTACTGGAGGCTCTCAACATGTCCCGCCCCTTAAAGGGTGTATCCAAAGTCCAGGGGGAGTGGCCTGGAACCCAGGCCTACAAACTCCGCCCCCGCTCACCTCACCTGACTCTTCCCGAACAATACTCCCACTACCTTGTTTCCTCACTGCAAGGCAGTCTGGGAATTCACCTGATGGCACGTCAGGGTGCAGACTCCAGTGGCACTCTGCTCTCTTTCTCCTCCTCTTCCTCTTCCTCGCCCCTCCTCCAACTCTACTCCTCTACCCGCTCCAAATCTCTGCGTCTGGACCACCAGGCTGGCTTGGAAGGCCAGGGACTTGCCAGTGTCCTGTTCCCAGGAGGAAGTCCCTTCTCTGGGGGAGGCTGGGTGCGGTTGGCCCTGGCCCTGGAGGCTGGCCGTGTGTCTCTGTTTGTGGACTGTAGAGAGGCAGTGGTTATACAGAGAGACAAAGAGGAGAGAGTCAAACTACAGCTGCCCCCAGACCTAGTCATCACACTGGCCAGCACACAGGGTGACATGGAGAGCAAGTTCACTGTGAGTAAACACACTCGCACACATATATTCACATGTACACACATGCAAGTATGCACTCGATAACTGTTTCTCTTTCTCTCTCTCCCTCTCTCTCCCCCCTTCTATTGCTCCATCACTGTCTCTCTGTAGGGTTATGTGCAGACAGCTGAGATCTCTACCAGAGCGTATCAGAGGCGTCCGTGGCAATGTGACAACATTACAGGTACAGGTTTTTTAACCTGGCTATTGGTTTTATGGCTACTTTGCCATTAAGACAAGTCTATGTCATTCTCTACGAATGAGGAACTGAGTGTACTAATCTATTACTGTAGTATTAGCCCTCCTTCAGCTCCTCACACTCCCTGTCATATAATAATCCAGCCATTATGATTGGCTGGAACAGGGTCATGAATTTTGACCTCTTTGACCTCTAGTCCTCTCTGACCTCACTCTGACAGGACCACCCTGAGGCCAGACCACCCAATCACAGAAAGACGTGTGTGTGTGTGGGGGGGAGGGGCTTGTATTACTATCCTCGAGGAAATCCCCAAAAGTCCCCACAAGAATAGTAAAACAAGGAAAATTCTCCCTCGTGGGACATTTACCAGGTTCCCACAAGGACAAAGGATATTTTAGGCTTAGGGGTTTTGTTTAGGGTTACAATTAGAGTTAGGGTTATAATTAGGGTTAGGAGTTAGGGTTATGGAAAATAGTGTTTTGAATGGAAATAAATGTTAGGTCTCCACAAGGATAGTAAAACATATGCTGTGTGTGTGTGGGCATGTGTGCTCGTGTGTGTGTCCTCTTGTACATGCTCGTGCGTGTGTGTGCGCTGTGGGCTCTGGGGACTAGTGTAGATATTATCCGCGGTCCCCCGGCTACTTCCTATAGGTTGTTTATTTATGAGTTCTAAGTTTAGAGTCTAACTCTTAATTCACATTTTCAGACGGATTAACTACTGTTTTTGTATTAGATCAACTGATTACTGGCTTCCTCCTCTCTCTCCCTCTTTCACTCTCGCTCCCCTTTCCCCTCATCCCCCCTCACTCACTCTCTTTCTCTGTTCTTCTCCCCTCACCCTTCCCCTCTTTCTCAGATTCTCTGCATGGCCCTCCCCATGCCCAGCTCAATAACTCTGCTCCAGTAGACAGGGTTGACAGTGGACCTGGGCTGGAACCTCAGCAGGATATAGCCAACTACCAGCCACATAACCCCTCTCTCCACCCCCATCATCCCCAGGGCGACCAGCCCCAGAGGGGTGGGGTGCTTCTGGGTCCTCCAGCACCCCATGGGGTGAAACCTGTGTCTCAGTCCCAGGGCGAGGACTGGCTGAGGGGGTTGGAGGAGAGGCTAGAGGGCCTGGAGCGCATGCTGGACATGGTCAAGGCCCAGGTAGCCACAGCAAAGTCATGTATTATATAATGTGATGTTTTTTTAAAGATTTCAATGGGCAATTGAGGTATACTCATCCTTATTCACGCAAGACTGACTATTGACTATGTATTTCTGTGTGTGTGTGTCTCTGTGTGTGTGTGCAGAATGTGGACCTGCAGGCGCGTATGCAGTATCTGGAGGGGTGTGAGTGTGTGAGGCGTGGGTGTGTGTGGGAGGGGAGACAGGTGGAGGAGGGGCATCGCTGGGAGACGCACCGGAACACATTCTGTACCTGCACCTCTGGACAGGTCACCTGCTCTGCTCCTACTGACGGTCGGTACCGTACTGCACACACACAAACACAGGCATACCAGTGTTTCCCACTAAGATTTGTTTCAGCAGCAGTGGCAAAGTAAGTGCGGGTGGTGGGGAATATACACATTTAGCCATGGGGCAGAGATACATTTTCACAGTTTTAATGCTAGTTTCTTGCAATTCTACACATTTTTTCATGGGGCTAAGATGAAAAAAATGCTGTTTTAAAGCAAATTTCTTGCAATTCTACACATTTTGCCATGGTTTCACACTGGGCACAGACATCAATTCAATGTATTTCCACATTGGTTCAATGTCATTTCATTAAAATGATGTGGAATCAACGTTGATTTAACCACCGTGTGGATTTTGCCGTGTTCTTATGTTGTCTGAGTCACTCAAACATATAACAAAATCAATGGGGGCTCCATGCCAGGACATTTTTGGTTTGTTTTTATTTTGGTGATTGTTAGGTCTCAAAGATGATCCTATTTAAAATATGTAGCTCCATTATATACTTTACAGTTCCTCCATTATATACTTTACAGTTCCTTCATTGACTTTTTCCACACTTTGTTACGTGTCAGCCTTGTTCTAAAATGGATAGAAAATAAAATGGTCCTCAGCAATCTACATACAATACCCCATAATGACAAAGGCAAAAACATAAAAACTGAAATAGCTTATTTACATAAGTATTCAGACCCTTTGCTATGAGACACGAAATTGAGCGCAGGTGCATCCTGTTTCCATTGATCATTCTTGAGATGTTGATTGCAGTCCACCTGTTGTAATTCAATTGATTAGAGATGACTGGGAAAGTGCATGTCAGAGCAAAAACCAAGCTATGAAGTCAAAGGAACGGTCCGTAGAGCTCAGAGACAGTATTGTGTCGAGGCGCAGATTTGGGGAAGGGTACCAAAAAATGTTCCAAGGTTCCCAAGAACACAGTGTTCTCCATCATTCTTAAATCGAAGAAGTTTGGAACCATCAACACTCTTCCTAAAGCTGGAGCAATCGGGGGAGAAGGGACTTGGTCAGGGAGGTGACCAAGAACCCAATGGTCACTCTGTCAGAGCTTTAGAGTTCCTCTGTGGAGATGGAAGAACATTCCAGAAGGACAAACATCTCTGCAGCACTCCACCAATCAGGCCTTTATGTTAGAGTGGCCAGACAGAAGCCACTCCTCAGTAAAAGGCCCAAAAGGCACCTAAAGAGTTTGCCAAAAACATCATATCCAAGAAGACTCTAGGCTGTAATACCTGCCAAAGGTGCTTAAGCAAAGTACTGAGTAAAAGGTCTGAATACTTATGTAAATGGTGATGTTTCAGTTTTATTTTTATTTATAAATCAGCAAAAATGTATAAAAAAAACATTTTTGCTTTGTCATTATGGGGTATTGTGTTTGGATTGAAGAGGGGGAAAAAATTATTTAATCAATTTTAGAATAAGGCTGTAACCTAACATAATGTGGAAAAGGTCAAGCGGTCTGAATACATTCCTAAGGCACTGTACCGTATATCTGGTTTAAGTATCAGATTTTTTGGGAGTGGTGGCAACGATTTATGAATATGGGTAAACACTGCACACACACACACACACATGCACAAGACACAAACAACACTCACCCACACAAGCATCCAATGTGTGAAACAAACAGAGGCATACATTGCTGCCCCCCCAGAATCCCGCCCCTGTCGTAATGGGGGTGTGTGTGTCTCTTTGACCTCTGACCTTGCTGGGTTCCGCTGCCTCTGCCCCCCCTATACCACCGGGACATACTGTGAAACACAGCTAACACAGGTACTACCACATAGAATAGACATTTAAACTATTCTAGATTAGTGTATTAGACTAGACAAAACTTGACCATACTAGTGGAGTGTGTTGGTGTGATCCTTGTGGCTGCTTGGTTTATCTGACAGGTCAGCAGAACATTTGACAGGCTTGAGGTGGGTCAGAACTCTGACAGGTTTGGACACCACTTTCTAGAGTTTTGTGTTTTCTAGAGTTGTGTGTGTTGTAGAGTTTTCCTGTGTCCTGCAGAGCTGTGTGTTTTCTAGAGTTGTGTGTGTCGTAGAGTTCTCTTGTGTCCTGCAGAGCTGTGTGTTTTCTAGAGATGTGTGTGAGTACTGTAGAGCAGCGATTCACAACTTTTTCCTTTCCGGGGAAATCACTGTCAAAAGCTCTTGAGGACCACCATTAACAGTCACAATTTTTTTTTAACATAAAATATCTTAGCGGTCAAATTTAGAGTACATTTTTACAGCGAATGTAACAGATTAAACATGACCCCGCTAAGCCACCCTGCTTCTTGACAGACTTCTTGCTTGCTTAACCCGGAAGCCAGCCGCACCAATCTGTCGTACAGGTGGCGACAAAAGTTATTATTTTTGGAAGAAAAACAAATTAAAACAATTGAGGCCCACCTACAGTACCTCCACATACCACAAGTTAAAAACCACTGCTGTAGAGCTGTGTTTTCTAGAGTTTTGCTTTGCTGTAGAATTGCATGCTGAGTAGTTAGTTTTGTAGATTTTTCCTGAGATGTAAATAGCGTGTAGTGATCTGCTGTGGGGTAGTGCTGTGTTGGTAAACAATCTGGGTTGAGTTTCCCAAAACCTTCATAGCTAAAGTTGTACTTTTCTCTCAAGGACTGAGACCCAAATTACTCTGAAAGTCGATTTATGGTCAATCCGAGATCTGCAGTAGCCATATAGCATTTACAGCAATGCGGCCTCTGCAGAAGTCAGAACATTCATACTTCTTGCGCTTCGGGGAGATGTCATACGCATCCAATAAATTGGTCTGCACCACACCACTCGTAGTGATTCAGATATAATCTCTTTAGCCATCCAGCTAATTACGAGCAACTGCCTAAACGAAAAGACAAAACATTACCTCTTCTGAGATGTTGGAGTCCGTTTCCCAGTGCTTGACATAGGAGCTCAGCCAAGATAGCATGAGGGTAAAAGGCTAAACAGTTTTCCAACCTGCATCTCCATCCCGAATCTCACAATTGCCCCCCAGCAAAAAATAGCATAGATTTAGGCTATTGTTTATATGTGTATTTCACACTATGTTGAGGTAACAATCAGAGTATAATGCTTGAGTGTATGTCAACCCCAACACATGTTCATGTCATCGTTATCAATCAACTGCATTACTGTTAAAACCGACTTTGACTGCCACCACCACTTTTTACAAACCTGAAAAGGGACAACTTCTAAATGTTATGCAGTGACAACAGCCAAATATATCCAAATGGGATTTTGGTAACCATATACTGGACCTGTTACAATATATCAATCATGACGGATTTGACAAATATCCACTTTGTTAGATCAGATTTGTTGAATGTGTGCCAATCCAGCATCCTTCTATCCCCCACTAATCTGCTCTCCAGTGACCTCTTTACCGCATCTATCCCCATTATCTCCCCGATCTCTTTCCAGGCGTTCAAACTCATGTTGGTGTCTTTTAAATCCCTACACGAGGTATCATAAAGATGTATTTTATTTGTGAACTTGTTCTTAACAGTGGTGAGAGGAGGACGGCTCATAATAATGTCTGGAACAGTGTGAATGGAATGGCATTAAAGACATGGAAACCATGTGTTTGATACAATTTCACTGATTCCACTCCAGCCATTACCAGGGGCCTGTTCTCCCAATTAAGGTGCCACTAACCTCCTGTGGTTCTGATAGCCTTTCATAAAAGTTCTCCATGTTTGTTGTCAAGGAAGTTGTCAAGGAAGTGAGTTTGTGCTTATACAGGATGTACCACCCCCACCAACCATCAACCAATCATTTCAATGCGGCGCTATACGGAGCTATGCAGGGCCCTCCGCATTGTTGCTAAATTTGGGAGGTGCACGGTGTCACTGTATGGAGCTCGATTTGGCCTCTGTAATCCTCTGGAGGCTTAGCAATTGCAATCACACCCGCCGTACGGAAACCTCCTGACCGCATTGCTGGATCAAGTACAAATCGTCTTTTAAACAAAGTGCTTCATTCATTGTCAGAAATACATTTCTCAATTGTTACTCTCTCAGGCCTGGTGCGGCTAGGTTGTTGACAAAAAAACTCCACTTTATCTACGAGGTTTTCTGGAAACTCGCACTGCTTTGTAGTACTTAATTAATGCCTAACATTAGACTAGCATTGTCCTGATGTTTGATGGAGAATGCTGCACTGAGTTAGGGAGGGTTAAAGGCGCTGTGTGTGTGTGTGTGTGTGTGTGTGTGTGTGTGTGTGTGTGTGTGTGTGTGTGTGTGTGTGTGTGTGTGTGTGTGTGTGTGTGTGTGTGTGTGTGTGTGTGTGTGTGTGTGTGTGTGTGTGTGTGTGTGTGTGTAGGCATGCTGGCAGCCCCGTCCAGAGGGCAGCTGTAGAGGTCAGAGTTTACCTCAGCGTCGCTGGTCCTTCAGCCCCGCCCATGGCCGCTGTGACCACTTCCTGTTCTGCACAGGAAACAGCAACAACAACTTCCTCTCCCTCGAGGCCTGCCAGGAGCAGTGCATGATGGGAGCCTGCTGCTTCCGCCTGCCCAAACCGAGCCCTCTCATTGGCTACGACAGCCAGGGCAACGGTCGCCATGGATACAACACAACCTCCAACCAGGAGCAGAGTGGAAGGGGCCAAAAGATGGAAGATGCATGGTTTGGAGAAATAACTGACAAGAGGACATTGGAGGAGGACGGATCTAATCACTTTGGTTACCAGTGGTTCAACCTGACCAGGCCAAACCAGCAGAGAGAAAGAAAGGAGGAGAGAGGGAGAGAGAAAAATGCTAGTGGGTTTGACGGGACAGATGCTGATTTCATCTACAGCTGTGAGTACCTGTCTGTGTCAGCCTGTCAGGCCAGGGTCAGGGACCTGCAGGGAGAGGGAGAGGCTGTGAGTTTCTCCCCCGGCCAGCGCTGCTCTGAGGTGGGTTGCGTCCACGCCTGTGGCTGCCTCTACCATAGCCTGCCACGGAGCTACGGGGAGAGGTTCAGGCATGGCTGTGAAGAGTGTTTGTGTGATCAAAGCGGAGCGGTGCAGTGTGGGTGTAGTCAACTGACACAGCGGAAGGAGATAAGAGACCTGACCCTGAAAGAGAGGCGCCAGTACCAACGAGCCATCAGGAGGCTCTACGCACAGCCAGGTACACCTGTGTCCAGCTAAATCCGGAATAGATAGTTACACCTGTGTAGAGCTAACTCCCAACCAGCAAGGTACACCTGCGTACAACTAACTCCCAACTAGCTAGGTACACCTGTGTACAACTAACTCTCAACTAGCTAGGTACACATTTGTTGCTGTTTTGGCTCTGTACTCCATCACTTTTGATTTGAAGTGATACAATGACTATGAGGTTATTAAAGTGCAGACTGTCATTTTAATTTGAGGGTATTTTCATCCATATCGGTACACCGTGTAGAAATTACTGCACTTTTTGTGTCATGATGAGTGATCATGTAACAGGGGAGGTTAGCATTTTTGTGGGAGTATGATATTTGTGTGTCTAACTTCGTCACTCATCATTATCCACGATTCATGTAGGATTATCCATAATCATGGTGTTACGGTTTTCTTCTATCTCCTCCTCTGAAGAGGTGTAGCAAGGATCGGACCAAAATGCAGCGTGGTAATTTTGATACATGTTTAATAAAGAAAGAACAAACAAAAACGTAATACGAAAACCTAAACAGCCTAATCTGGTGCAAACTAACACAGAGACATGAACAATCACCCACGAAACCCTCAAAGAATATGGCTGCCTAAATATGGTTCCCAATCAGAGACAACGATAAACACCTGCCTCTGATTGAGAACCACTCCAGACAGCCATAGACTATACTAGATAACCCCACTAAACCACAATCCCAATACCTACAAAAACCCCAAGACAAAACACACCACATAATAAACCCATGTCACACCCTGGCCTGACCAAAATAATAAAGAAAACACAAAATACTAAGACCAGGGCGTGACACATGGTAGCATCCACATTAATGTAGAAGTGTTTAGAAACATATTCTATTGTTATTTACAATAAAAGTTACTCCAAAATGACACAATACCATTTATCATTCACTTCTATAGGGCACAAAATAATCTGAAACATGACCAAATTTGTAGAGTCACAAGCTTGATGTGGCTTTGTGTGCTATGAAAATGGGACCAAATACTTAACTTTTTACTTCTTTAATACACATGTAAATGAATTTGTGCTAATACTTTTGGTCTAAAAGTTCTGTTTTTTCTAAACGGTTCAACCGATATGGTTGAAAATACCTTCAAACTAAAGCTGTCAGTCTGTACTTTAACCTCTTAGTCGTTGTATAATTTCAAATCCAAAGTGCCGGAGTACAGAGCCAACTACAAAAATTCACTGTCCCAATACCTCAGGATTTCCGTTAGCTAGTAATAGCCGGCTTTTGGCCCCCCCCCAAAAATGATGAAAAGCCGATTAAATAAAACTGCCGCCGGTCAATTGGCCGGGAGAAAAAAAATGTTGCATTACTAAATAATATTTTTTTTCCTAATCATTGTTGGAAATACCAGTCGATGAAAATACATTTAACTGGTCATGCTTATCAGTCTATATGTTAATTTACATAATTTAGTGGAATTAAATTGGTGCTTGTGTATTTTTGTTAGTCGTTATGTTTATCACACATGCACAGCATACAGCTACAGAGCCTATTCTGTCAGACAGTGCGAGCTGCTGCTACAGCTCCTCAAAAAGCTCATTTGTTACTGCAAGAGTGAAACATTGTTTTATAAGCCCAATCATTGCGCAACAATTATAAATTCAATCGTATGTTAAAAACTGCTTTGATGGCCACGATTAAAAAGCGCTGCTATTTAAATTTCTCAACTGATAATTGAAGCGCATTTCCAATTCGCTATTCAAGTGCATAGGCAACGGTAGGCAGGCTTCATCACGTCACACACCAACTTACAATGAGCTGAAGGCAGTATGCATTTTGAACACATATACTTAATTGTTTGAAACCTGAACATTTTAATGAATATTATGAGGCACGTCTTACTTTGCTTCAAAGTCAAATCTGACCTTAAAAAAATACTTCCATATGCTATTGACACCAGAGCTTATTTGTCTCATGTTCTATTGGTTTTCAAATCAACTTTCTTTCATTGTCCAGTAGCCATAGGCACGATCCTAGTCATATTAGCAATCCATACTAGTTGTTGCATCTTTAGATCTCCCCTCTTTCTAAATTTCGAACAGATATTTTCATCTCTCTCACATAAAACCTCTCGCATGTGCAGTGAGCTTTTGACAACAGTGTGTTCCCGCTAATTGCATTATGCAAAGAACTTTTGCGACTAAAAACAACAAGGTAACTAATGTAAAATATACTGTGTCTGTAAAATGTATATACTGTAGGTTCAGAACTTTTGTGAAACAACAGAGATAGATGGGAGGGGTTGAGGGTAGCTGAAGAATGAGATTCAAAACAAACAAAAGATAAATATTGTAAATACTACTACTAATGTAACGGATGTTTAACGGCTAGCTTAGTTAGCGGTGCGCGCTAAATAGCGTTTCAATCGGTGACGCCACTTGCTCTGAGACATTGAAGTAGTAGTTCCCCTTGCTCTGCAAGGGCTGCGGCTTTTGTGGAGCGATGGGTAACGATGCTTCGTGGGTGACTGTTGTTGATGTGTGCAGAGGGTCCCTGGTTCGCGCCAGGGTATGGGCAAGGGGAGGGTCTAAGGTTATACTGTTACACTAAGATAAATACTACATTGTGTCTGTAAAATGTATATAGTATGTACAGTAAAAGCCTAAGTGTTGTTGTCCATTAGTTTACTCCAATTAGGGGAGGGGTGGTAGGGTTCTGGGAAAATAATAACGGAAAATATATTAAAAAAAATAATAATAATAATATATATGTACATACAGTTGAAGTCGGAAGTTTACATACACCTTAGCCAAACACATTTAAACTCAGTTTTTCACAATTCCTGACATTTAGATCAGTTAGGATCACCACTTTATTTTAAGAATGTGAAATGTCAGAATAATAGTAGAGAGAATCACTTATTTCAGATTTTATTTATTTCATCACATTCCCAGTGGTTCAGAAGTTTACATACACTCAATTAGTATTTGGTAGCATTGCCTTTAAATTGTTTAACTTGGTCAAACGTTTCGGGTAGCCTTCCACAAGCTTCCCACAATACGTTGGGTGAATTTTGTCCCATTCCTCCTGACAGAGCTGGTGTAACTGAGTCAGGTGTGTAGGCCTCCTTGCTCGCACAGGCTTTTTCAGTTCTGCCCACAAATTTTCTATATGATTGAGGTCAGGGCTTTGTGATGGCCACTCCAATACCTTGACTTTGTTGTCCTTAAGCTATTTTGCCACAACTTTGGAAGAATGCTTGGGGTCATTATCTATTTGGAAGACTCATTTGTGACCAAGCTTTAACTTCCTGACTGATGTCCTGAGATGTTGCTTCAATATATCCACATACTTTTCCTCCCTCGTGATCCCATCTATTTTGTGAAGTGCACCAGTCCCTCCTGCAGCAAAGCACCCCCACAACATGATGCTGCCACCCCAGTGCTTCACGGTTGGGATGGTGTTCCACAGCTTGCAGGCCTCCCCTTTTTTCCTCCAAACACAACGATGGTCATTATGGCCAAACAGTTCTATTTTTGTTTCATCGGACAAGAGGACATTTCTCCAAAAAGTACTATCTTTGTCCCCATGTGCAGTTGCAAACCATAGTCTGGCTTTTTTATGGCAGTTTTGGAGCAGTGGCTTCTTCCTTGCTTTCAGGTGATGTCGATATAGGACTCGTTTTACTGTGGATATAGATACTTTTGTACCTGTTTCCTCCAGAATCTGCACATGGTCCTTTGTTGTTGTTCTGGTCTCATCTCTAGGAGACAGAACGCGTCTCCTTCCTGAGCAGTATGACGGCTGCGTGGTCCCATGGTGTTTATACTTGCGTACTATTGTTTGTACAGATGAACGTGGTACCTTCATGCGTTTGGAAATTGCTCCCAAGGATGAACCAGACTTGTGGAGGTCTACAATTTTTTTTCTGAGGTCTTGGCTGATTTATTTTGATTTTCCCATGATGTCAAGCAAAGAGGTACTGAGTTTGAAGGTATGCCTTGAAATACATCCACACCTCCAATTGACTCAAATTATGTCAATTAGCCTATCAGAAGCTTCTAAAGCCATGACATAATTTTCTGGAATTTTCCAAGCTGTTTAAAGGCACAGTCAGCTTAGTGTATGTAAACTTCTGATCCACTGGCATTGTGATACAGTGAAATAATCTGTCTGTAAACAATTGTTGGAAAAAGTACATGTGTCATGCACAAAGTAGATGTCCTAACCGACTTGCCAGAACTGTAGTTTGTTAACAAGAAATTTGTGGAGTGGTTGAAAAGTGAGTTTTAATGACTCCAACCTAAGTGAATGTAAACTTCCGACTTCAACTGTATATACAATACCAGTCAAAAGTTTGGACACACCTACTCATTCCAGGGTTTTTCTTTATTTTTACTATGTTCTACATTGTAGAATAATGCGTGTAACGTACTGCCTTGTGTGCGTTGCTGCACTTAAAATATGAAGAAATAATAGTTGGTCAACATTTTAAGCTAAACGATCTGATCTGTTGCATCAGCCTCATTGCTTTTTCAAGTTTTCTTTTCATGTAGCCTAGGCCTACTGGTTGCATAATTTTGGGATCTATCGTCCCACAACTGTCCCAGAGTCTGTTTGGAATAGGCTATTTTTTCTTACACAGAACAACAAGCTGACCAATAGAATAGGTCAACTTTTCTCCTATGGGGGATATTAGATTGACATAGGCTAGTGATTTTGCTGTTCGTTACCCATCTTGTTGGCTGAGGAAAAGTAAATGTGGCAGTTATTCTAACATCTTGAAAGTGCGCACGCGAATTCGGACACCGCCGTTCCATCTTCTAGTTGCATATTCTGTTGAATAATGAATAAATAAATATATGAATAAACATAAATGTGATTTTTGTCATTCTAAGCATCGTGGGTGGACGCCCTAATCAGGTTAATGTATCAAATGTCCGTTAAATTAAAAGACTGATGGTCAAATGTCTGGCGCCACATCTTCCTAACGGAAACCCTGGATACCTGTACAGCTAACTCCCTAGCTAGCTAGATACACCTGTACAGCTAACTCCCTAGCTAGCTAGATACACCTGTATAGCTAACTCCCTAGCTAGCTAGATACACCTGTATAGCTAACTCCCTACTAGCTAGGTACACCTGTACAGCTAACTCCCTAGCTAGCTAGATACACCTGTACAGCTAACTCCCTAGCTAGCTAGATACACCTGTATAGCTAACTCCCTAGCTAGCTAGATACACCTGTATAGCTAACTCCCTACTAGCTAGGTACACCTGTATAGCTAACTCCCTACTAGCTAGGTACACCTCTATAGGTGTACCTATAGGTGTACCTAACGGAACCTCTATAGGTGTACCTAACGGAAACCCTGGTACACCTGTATAGCTAACTCCCTAGCTAGCTAGGCACATCTGTATAGCAAACTCCCTACTAGCCTTGTACACATGTATAGCTAACTCCCTACTAGCCTGGTATACCTTTACAGCTAATGCTAACTCTAAGAACCAGGTACACCTGTACAGCTTACTCTAGTAGCTAGATACACATGTATAGCTAACTCTACTAGCTAGGTACACTTGTACAGCTAACTCTACTAGCTAGGTACTCTGTACAGCTTACTCTACTAGCTAGATACACTTTTACAGCTAACTCTACTAGCCAGGTACTCATGTACAGCTAACGCTTTACTACCCAAGTGTATAGCTAACTGACATTTGTTCTCTATTTTACCTTGGATCAGTCTTGTTTTCATGTTGGATTTTGTGTAGGTGTATGGGATGGTTTCACCAAGCTGAGAGCTGAGTTCTCCCCTCAGGCTGGTGGCCATACCTACTTCCTGCCCTGGCAGCGCTACTTCCTGCGGGTGGTGGAGCAGGAGCTCCAGGCTGTGTCGTCATGCCAACTGGGTGTTCCGTACTTCGAGTGGACGGTCGACTCTGGTGATCTTTTGACCTCAGCTGTCTGGCAGCCTGAGATGTTTGGAGGGGACGGAGAGAGAGAGAGGAATGGCGAGAGGGAAAGGGGTGAAGAGGGGGATAGAGCGAGTGAGGGGGATGGAGAGCAAGAGAGCAACTATGTCTCAGGCTGTGTCCCCCACCACTCCTTCCAGGGCTTGTCTGCACGGTTCCACTGGTCCCCCTGTCTACGACGGAGCTTCAACACCTCGGTTAGCCTCATGATTTTACAATTTTCCTCATGTTTTGAAGCTATATACACTATGAAATGATTACTGTATGTCATTGCTAAAGGTCAATAAAGTGATCTTTATTTGTCTGTCATGTTTTCCTCTGACGTTGTCCCTTGGTCTCAGCAGGTGTCTGTGCCTGACGCGGTGAGCGTCCAGAGGCTACTGTCCCAGGGAAACTTCCTGTTGTTCTCCCAGGCTCTGCAGGGGCTGTCTGGGCTATTTAGGCTCTGGGTGGGGGGCCACATGGCTTCTCCTCTGGCCGCCTATGACCCCCTCTACCTCTCACACGCCGCTTTCATCGACAAGCTCTGGACACACTGGCAGGACAGGCACAGAGACGTGCACACTCATGAAGAAGCTCATGGGCACACTCACCTACACACCAAGTACCCGGTGAGGCAGCGTCTCATCAAGATGAAGCCGTTCGGCATTGCTCCTGATGATGTGATGTCTTCACGGGAACAACTGTGTGTGGTATATGTACCCATAACCCTCGGAGCTCCCTGCAATGTGACATCATCACTCCTTGCCGAAAGAGGGAAGGGCCGCCACAGAGGAGCGAAAGACACTGCCAGCTATCACAGAAAGAGACAAGATACACAAAACAACCATAAACACAGCACCTATGATTACAATGCACAAGGCTATGATGGCTTTGACCACAGTGGTTACAATCGCAATGGATATGACAGACAAGGTTTCAACCGCATGGGCTGGGACCTGCTTGGTTACAGTAAGGATGGTTTGGACCGTGACCACATCGACAGAGAGGGCTATGACATTTCTGGATACAACCGCTATGGGTTTAACCGCCACAATGTTACATGGTTTGGGATGCGCTGGGATGGATTGTTTATGAGGGAGGAGGAGAGAGAAGTGGAGACTCAGGGGGAGAAAGAGAAGGAGAGTGAGGTGAGAGAGGAGAGTAGAGAGGAGGAGGAGAGAGAAAGAGAGAAGGTTATGTCAGAGCTCTTTAGCGACAGTGGCTACAGTGTTTATGGTTTCGACCCCTTTGGTTTGGACCGGGGTGGTTTTGATGCATTTGGATTTCGACCAGACGGATACGATAAGGACAGCTGTAACTGGTTCTACAACGGACCGCACTACCTACGGTTCTACTACCACACCCAACAGCAGCTAATTTCAACCAATCAACACACTCTTAACCACATTACAAGAACCTGCTCTCCAATTACAGCCTTGCCTCAGCACTGGCCTTTGCAGGATTGGATGGCTCTGGATCAAGAGGAGAGCCAAGCCCTGATTGGTCAGCTGGAGCGGGAGTGGGCAGGACAAAAGCATTCTGATGACTACTACACCCACAAGGTGATGTCACAGAGGGGACGGGGCATTTGGCTGCCAATCACCCCAGACAGCAGGTAACCATCGGTCAATTAGAGAGGGGGTGTAAACAGTAGCCAGTGAGTCGTGAATATATCGCTTTAGAGTAGAAGTTGTTATTGTATCTTCTCATTGGTTTGTGTGTGTGTTGTAGGTTTTGTTTTGAACTACACTGGTTTTCTGGTTGTCCTCTTGGCTCTGCCCCCATGACCTGCCCTGACCTCTGCCGTGAAGCACGTTGTCTTGGTAACCCGATGGCTGAGTGTCGTTTGCGGAACTGTGGCTCCTGCTTTACTGAGTGGCTTGACCCAACCACCGGAGCGTACGTCATCTGCCAGGGCTGGTAACCAGTGCTGACCGGCGCCCATGTCATTCAGCGTAGTGGAAGATGACTAGAAAATGCTTTTTTATCATGAAAAACGAATGCAGTTCGACATCAGAGCTTTCATTACCAAGGCTGGTTACCAAGTCTGGAGATAGGACACTTTTCTCTTTCTGGAATACACTTTGATGATGGGTTGGAATGAAAGTCTGCACACCCTGTAGCACTTCCTATGAATATTTAACTGAAGTAGGAGATATTTAGACATTAGGAGGTGTAATCAATGTACCACACTGTATTAGATAAAGGGAGTGAATGTTTCTAGTGTTCTTTGTTGCTGCTTTTACTCTTCATCTATTAAGCTGTTTACCCACCACATGATATTCACCACACACACACACACACCCTGGCATTTGTAAAATGTGTCTTTGTTCTGTCATGTTCCCTATAGAAATGAAAAGGTTACTTACTTTTAAAGCAAGTTCCATCTCCACACACACATATACACACAGTAGGCCGGTATATGTCGAATGGGTCTCTGTTCTGTCATGTTCCCTATAGAAACGACCCTGTTGGAATGTACTGTAAACATGATATTATGCCTTCAATCTCTCTCTCTTTCTCTTTCTCTCTCTCTCTCGCTCTCCCTCTCTCTCTCTCTCTTTCTCTCTCTCTCTCCCCTCTCCCCCTCTATCTCTCTCCATCTTCTCTTCATTTCTCTCTCCATCCCTCACACTCTCTCATTCCTACCTCTCTCTCTTATCTTCTGTCTGAATCAGTTTTTCTTTCTCTTTCCCCATTCTCTCTGTCTACTGTCTTTGTCTCCTCTTGTTTTTTTATGTCCATCTTTCTTTTCTGTCCGTCTTTTCTCTCTTAATTGTTTCTGATGGCATCCAGCCGACACACACACACACACACACACACAGTCAGTCACTCTTATGCAGACACAAACACGCACTCATACACTCTTTGATCTTTCTGCATTGGCCTGCATGCTCGGATGAGTGGCGGAAATGCTTCCTGGCATTGGTGGGCAGCCTCACACACAGACACACACACACACACACACACAAACTGTTGCTCTGACAAGTAAATTGTGTGTTAATGTAGTCACCGGGGCAGTCTCTAACTCTGTACCACCGCAGGCACCTCTGTTTATGGTTACAGCTGTAAAACATCTCTCTCTGTGGGTGTGTGTGTGTGTGTTTGTGCGCATGTGCGCGTGCGCATGTGTGTGCGCATGTGTGCGTGTGTGTGTGTGTGTGTGTGTTTGTGCGCATGTGTGTATGTGTGTGTGTTATATGAGCAGCATGCTGTTGTGTCATTACTAAAGAGGAAAGCCAGATGTTCTGGAGAGAGACAGAGAGAGAGTTAGAGGGAGAGAGAGGGAGAGAGAGGGAGAGAGACGGAGAGAGAGAGGGAGAGTGAGTTGGAGGGAGAAAGAGGGAGGGAGGGATATCACACAGAAACACACTTTCCAATTACCAGGGTATTATTTATTCTTAGGTCTGATTGTTTGTCAGATGAGTACATACTGCTGACAACTAGACACTCACCCTCCCCCCTCCTCAGCCCACTACCCCACTAGCCCACTATACTAGCTAGCATGCGGACATGGACAGATACGAGTACACAGAACAAACATACCTAACCTCTCTCTCATTCTGTCTGTAGGGTGTAAGTTGGACGGTCGTCCCTATAATTCCTCTGTCAACACCATCGACGGCTGCCAGACCTGCACCTGCAAGGTGAATATGTCTGCCATACACTGACACATACACTACGTATCAACATACACTTCAACACTTACATTCACTGACTAAATTATGATTCTTTGCTCTTTCTGTGGGTTGTGCTAGGAGGGTAGTATGGTGTGTTCCCCACCTTCCTGCCCCCCCCTCGACTGCTCTGAACAGGAGACACTTCATGGAGAGTGCTGCCCTCGTTGTAGAGGTTTGTATAATTCATACTCTGACAGAAGCAATCATGTGTTCTTATTACTGACATATGCATTTATTTGTGATGGGTGTCTGTAGGTTGTATCCATACAGGCATCCATTACCACCACAGAGCTAAATGGAGACCATCAGAAAACCCCTGTAGTCTCTGTTACTGTCTGGTGAGTCTCTCTCTCACTTGCTTTCTTTCTTTCTCCTTTTTTCTCTCTCGCTTTTGTTCTTTCTATTTCTCATAATCCACTAGAGATGGCTTCATGTGCTGACAGGAATTTACTTTTACTGTAGATTAATTTCCTGACCTTTAACTTTTGCCAGGAGGGTGTTGTTAAATGTGAGACAGAGAGGTGTAGCCCTCCATGTCGGAACCCTTCCTCCCCACCACCCAATACCTGCTGCCCAGTCTGCCATGGTGAGACACCCTGTCTGCGTGTGCGTGCGTGTGTCTGTCTCTGTGTGTCTGCGTGTGCATGTCTGTGTGTGTGCGTAGAATTGAGTATACAGTGTGTGATTATGTGTGTTTCAGGTTGCGGAATGAACGGCCAGGACTTCCTGAATGGAGCCCAGGTCCCTAGTGTAGACCGCTGTCAGGAGTGTGTGTGTATGGTAAGACTGGGATAGAGCTCTGTGTCTCTGTATGTCAAATATTTGTGCATACAGTATGTGTCTAAAACAGACCCTGACGTGTGTGTGTGTTTCTCCTCTCTCTCCTCAGAATGGAGATGTCCTCTGCTCGCCTAGACCCTGCCCTGCGGTTTCCTGCCCCAACTCTGTCCGTCGCCCCGGAGACTGTTGCCCACGGTAACACACACATAAAACCTCCAGTATCATAGCTGTAGTAGCACATGTAGTTAAATATGCATCATCTTTCGCCTGTGTGTGTGTGTCCTAGGTGTGAGCAGTGTGAGTATGACTCTCAGGTGTTGATGTTCCCCTCCAGGACAGATCCCTGTCTCCGCTGCCATTGCTCTGTGAGTACTGACTATGTGTGTGGACGTGTTCAAGTCGGGAATCAGTATGGCCACAACAAAAAAGTGACATATTGGAAGTCTATCAATAGGCTGTTGAGGTATCATTTGATGCGTTTCTCTCTCTCCTATAGGCTGGAAAGTTGTCATGTGATGTGTATCTCTCTTACCAATAGGATGGAGAGGTGTCATGTGAGCGTATGGATGCATCATGTCCACCTCTGCGTTGTAGCCACCCTGCGACGCCTAGAGGACAGTGCTGTCCCACCTGTGATCGTGAGTTCAGCCTGCCGCAGTCTTTACACTCTAACTTCTAACCTTCACCACTATCTATCCATCCCACCTCTGTGTGTGTGTCTGTCTCTGCAGAGTGTGAATACGAGAGGAGAGTCTACATTAATGGTGACGTTTTTAACCCAGCTGGAAGTGGAACCTGTGTCCAGTGCAGCTGCAAGGTGGGTCTGAACTCACACACATAGATAGACATACACACATTGATGCACATACTAACAAACAATACAGAAGTTCTGAGTGTGTGTATGTGTGTGTGTGTGTATCAGGATGGAAATGTGAGGTGCCAAGAGGAGAGGTGTCCTCCGGTCCAATGTTCCAACCCCATCAACAACCCCCAGTTCTGCTGCCCCATCTGCAAAGGTACCACATATTATTTTGCAACAATGATAACATCCTATACATACAGAGATAAAGACAGGAATATATCTTTACATAATCAATCCTACACCCCCCATCTCTCTGTCTCTGTTTCTCTCTCTCTCTTTTTCTATAGTGTGTGTGTTGGAGGGGTTGAAGTATGAGGAGGGTTCTCAGTGGCAGGTCAAGGGCTGCACCAACTGTACCTGTCTAAACGGAGAAGTGGTGTGTACACACACACACTGTCCCCCCACTGCCTGCACACACCCCACCAAGACCACCGGTAAGACTGTGTGAGTGTGCATGTCTGTCTGAGGGTGTGTATTTGAAATGGCTATCTTTCTTTTCCATTCTCATTCCATTCTCTTTTTCCTTTCTCTCTAGGTTTGTGCTGTGCAGAGTGTGAGCGCTGTACCTTCGATCAGCGTATCTATAGCAACAGACAAACCTTTACACACCCCGACCAACCCTGTCATACCTGCACCTGTCTGGTGAGAGGACACACACACAGCCAAACATACACACACACACATAACGTACTGCAACATAAAATTGCATAACATGGTCCTACCCCCCACTCCCCAGGAGGGTACGGTGCAGTGTGTGAGGAGAGCCTGTCCCCCCCTGAACTGTTCCAACACACACACACCGCACGGAGAGTGCTGCCCTAAATGCCCAGGTACTCTTCGCCTAAAACACACACACATATATTAACACACATATATATTAACCTTGCAAATGCAAAACCTGTGTGTTCTAAGTGTATTTTTGCCTGTGTGTTTGTTCCAGACTGTTCCTTTGAGAACCGTGTGTTTGTGGACGGCGAGGTGTTCCCCAGCCCGGTGAGTGTGTGTGAGGAGTGTGTCTGTGTGTCAGGGAGGGTTGACTGCCACGCATCAGAATGCCCCCGGCCTCACTGCACCACCCCCCTTCCAGGGACCTGCTGCCAGAACAACTGTAACGGTACACACACACACACACATACACACACATGTAGGCACACACACACACACACACATATGTATAGTGTCAAACCATGTCTAAGTAATGAACACCTTTTTGCAGGGTGTAGCTACGCTGGGAAAGAGTACCCCAACGGACAAGAGTTCCTCCATCCCACTGACAACTGCAGGACCTGCCACTGTATCGTAAGAACACACACATGAGCGCCAATGTTGAGGGTTAGCTGTAATCCCGTGTTTTGCCCATTCTAAAGTGACCATCCTACTGTAGCTCAAGGTTTGAGTGACAGTCCCATATGCCTACAACCATGAACCTGTTAGGCCCATACCTTGTGTGTGTTGTAGAATGGTAACGTCCAGTGCTTGATGAGGAGGTGTCCACCGCTGGCGTGCTCCATCCCCAACCTGCTGCCTGGAGAATGCTGCCCCCAATGCCCAGGTACGCAACTACAGCCAGGGACAAAGATTGACTAATTGAAATGAAAAGTAAATGTATTATTTGGTGTCATAAATTATGTGTCTGTGCAGTCCCCCCTGCTGACTGTGTGTATGAGGGTCGGCCCTACAGACACACTGAGCGTTTCTACGACCCCACTGACCCCTGTCGATCATGCCTCTGCACCAATGGGACGTCTCGATGTCAGCGCAAGCCCTGCCCCCTCGCTCACTGCTCACACCCCATACAGCAGGAGTGCTGCAGGACCTGTGACGGTACGACACTTCATACAGCCTACATAACATGACATTACACTTCATACAGCCTGGATGGCATGACATTACACTTCATACAGCCTGGATGGCATGACATTACACTTCATACAGCCTGCATAACATGACATTACACTTCATACAGCCTGGATGGCATGACATTACACTTCATACAGCCTGCATAACATGACATTACACTTCATACAGCCTGGATGGCATGACATTACACTTCATACAGCCTGCATAACATGACATTACACTTCATACAGCCTGCATAACATGACATTACACTTCATACAGCCTGGATGGCATGACATTACACTTCATACAGCCTGGATGGCATGACATTACACTTCATACAGCCTGGATGGCATGACATTACACTTCATACAGCCTGCATAACATGACATTACACTTCATACAGCCTGCATAACATGACATTACACTTCATACAGCCTGCATAACATGACATTACACTTCATACAGCCTGCATAACATGACATTACACTTCATACAGCCTGCATAACATGACATTACACTTCATACAGCCTGGATGGCATGACATTACACTTCATACAGCCTGCATAACATGACATTACACTTCATACAGCCTGCATAACATGACATTACACTTCATACAGCCTGCATAACATGACATTACACTTCATACAGCCTGGATGGCATGACATTACACTTCATACAGCCTGCATAACATGACATTACACTTCATACAGCCTGGATGGCATGACATTACACTTCATACAGCCTACATAACATGATATTACACATATAGCCCACATGTGTGTGTTTCAGGCTGTCTGTATGAGGGTCGGGATCGGGCCAATGGGGAGTCGTGGGGTGATGTGTCGGACCCGTGTGGAGTGTGTGTGTGTCGCGAGGGTTCTGTCCACTGTGAGAGGAAACGCTGCCCTGCTGTCAGCTGTCCCTACCCAATACAGAGAGAGTGCTGCCTAGCCTGTGATGGTGAGACACCTTGTGGGATATTGTGTGTGTGTCTAAATCAGTCCCTGATTAGAGGGGAAGGACTAAATCCTTCTCTCGCTCTCTCTCTGCAGGCTGTATGTATGGGGGTACAGAGTATCCTGATGGCTATGAGTTTCTCAGTGGACAGGACCCGTGTCGAGTGTGTACATGTTACGTAGGTGATGTGGTGTGTAGCCAGCTACCCTGCTACCAGGACTGCACACACCCCTACAAGCCACCCGGCCAGTGCTGCGGAGAGTGTAACCGTGCGTACACACATACACCTCATACACACACCGTATGTCATTGTTCCTCTAAGTAACATATTTACAATGTTTCTCCTTTAGACATGGTTTCTATCCAATTTCTTCCTGTGACAGGTTGTTCCCATGGCAATGTGGTCCTCATCAGTGGCCAGTCAATCCTTGACCCTACTGACCCCTGCTCAGAATGTAGCTGCCAGGTAACACACACACACTATTTAGTGTTTAATACACAATGGAAAGAAAGTATACCCAAACAAGCATCAGCTAAGCTTGAACAAAAATGGAATCAGGTGCTCAACTGAGGGTCTTTAAAATCCCCCCAAAATGATTACCCCAGGACACTTCGACAGGTGACTGCCCAGGAAAATAAAGAAAAATGATCACTCTGTTTCTGCATAGATCTGATTATTTATTGACGGGACATACATTCAGGCTTACATTTCGGCGTAATCGCCTTCATCAGACACCTATTTGTACTTTGTATGTGTAACTTTATTTAAATGTGTTTCTCTCTCTCCCACTCTCTCCTCTCTATATCTCTCTCCCTGTCTGTAGGGTGGTTCAGTGAGGTGTGTGAAGAAGTTGTGTCCTCCAGCCTCCTGCTCTCATCCTGCCAGCAGCCCCTGTGGCTGCCCCTTGTGTGACGGTACTCTACCCACTATAACATATCTGTCTGTGTGTCTTTATTTCTTTCTGTCTGACACTGACGTGTGTGTGTGTGTGTGTGTGTGTGTGTGTGTGTGTGTGTGTGTGTGTGTGTGTGTGTGTGTGTGTGTGTGTGTGTGTGTGTGTGTGTGTGTGTAGGCTGTGTGTTCCAGGGCGGGGCTTACGTTGATGGACAGGTCTTCCCTGGAACCAGAGGAACCTGTGAAACCTGCACATGCTCAGTGAGTGGTCAAGTATTAGGGTCAGAGTTCAGGGTGGGGTCAAGGTTAAGTGGCTGCGTTTGCAATCCTGTTTCTGCGCATGTGCGAGATTCTCTACTTTACAACTCCCTCCCATATCAAACACAAGCAGGACTCAGACAGGCAGTCTAAATAGCAATGTGATGCTCTTTAAAAAAAAATCATCATTGCAAATATTGGCTAAGCAGGAAGCAGACAGGGAGTATTAGTGTTCTTTTTTTCATTTTTTAACAGTTGTATGTTATTTGTGCTTAAAACTCAGATTGTTTTTGCCCCAAAGCAATGTGTAGACTGTACTGTAAAACTGGATACATTCTGGCTACTCAAACATTTTTACGAAACCGAGGACCTAAAAAATGACTGGTTAAGAAGGATAAATAGCTGAAGTGAGCAGTACTACCTTCATATGAGTAATACATGTCGTTTTTTGATTAAGGTATACTTAAATTTAATGCCCTCACTAAGCCACGACTCCAATAATTTACCAATGTGCCTTGCCTTTTCGATTGAATTGTAGAGTTACCACCCATGACTGTATTTGTTATTGACAGAGACATGGTTGTTGAATTCGTTCATTTAGTCTGGTGGCCTTCACCAAGTGAGTTCCTAGGTGAATTATTATCAGTATAATTTAACCATTACATACAGTACTTATACAGTGGCCTGAAACTCATAGTTCACAGGGCACATCAGGCCTGCAAAATTCCACAAACTTTCCCAAAAACAATTCCAGTAATCTTCCAATCAGGATTTCTGGAAAACCTGGGAAATTTACCAGATTATGCTGGCTTGCAAATTGATGTGTAATTCCTAAATTATATTCACCTGCAACCTGCATCCATAATGACTGCCAGGGTTAAGAACAGTGGGAGGAAACTACCTAAGCCATTTAAACTGGATCAACCATTTCAGTAATGGGTGCAAAAATGTAATGATTGAATTCATTTAGGAAAAAAATATTTATCTTAACATTTAATTAATCAATCACTCAATGTACATGCAAAAACAAAGATGTACAAATTATTCAAAAAGAATCTACCTCCAGCAGACCATGCTGGGGAAAAAGTTCATTTGTTATCATATCTTTAAAAAATGTAGTTGGTGTGACTTCTCATTTAGTTTTGAGTCAGTACCACATAAACATTTGAAGTAATAAAGGCTTTTCATTGACTTTTGAGTACAACTTACTAGAAGTATTTGAGTTAAAAATTCCTTGGGGTTTACAGTGTGCGTCCCGATTGTGCTACTGCAGTATCCTTAGTTACCACAGAAAGAGAAGGTTGCCTACAGAATATATATATATATTTTGGTACGTTCATTCAAATCGCTGCAGGATTTAATGTCGGCTGTTCATAAATATGAGTCAGAGATGTAGGCTACATCAGGGTTTTCCAATCTCGGTCCTTGGCCTCCCCTGGGTGCATGTTTTGTTTTTTGCCCTAGCACTACACAGCTGATTCAATTAACCCCCTCATCATCAAGCTTTGATTATTTGAATCAGCTCTGTATTGCTAGGGCAAAAACAAAAACGTGCACCCAGGGGTGGTCCTAGGACGAGTTTGGGAAACCCTGGGCTACATCATCATGTCCATCAAATTGGTTTATAGGAAGGATCCAGAAGAGGGTGAGAAACGTGAAGGGAGGGTGATGTGTGCGTAAAGTAACATATGCGCAGCCTCCGTCAACAAGTTACTGTGTGAAAAAAATACAAATAATTGCTCCATGTCAGTTAGACATCTGATCCAATTAAGTATTTGTGTGTTCATGTTTGCATTTATATGTTGTGTGTGACGGATGTCGGTGTGTTTTCTTGTGTTTGTGTGCGTTTACATTTGTGTGGATGTGTGTGTGTAGAGAGGAGAGGTAGTGTGTGTGAAGCGGAGGTGTCCTGCAGTGTCCTGTCCACACCCTGCGCTGGACGGTTGTGCGTGCGGTGTGTGTGACGGCTGTCGCTTCAACGGACGAGACTGTTCCAATGGAGAGCGCTTCCCACACCCCTCAGACCACTGTCAACGCTGCACATGCCTGGTACACACATACACACTTCATACACATATAAACTGTATCTGTATGTGGCCGACCTTCGATACTCCACTGAGATAAAACTTAAGGCTTAGACAGTAATGGGGGCTAACACAAATCTTCAGGTCCCTGGCGAGACACAATGTTATTACTATATTTGCTCTAGTTTTGGTCAATTTTTCCATGTGACTGTGTGTAGAACGGTGGTGTGGTGTGTGTGTCTGGGTCGTGCCCGCCCGTGGTGTGTGCGCGTCCTGTGGTCCCTCCAGGGGAGTGCTGCCCCATCTGCAGAGGGGTGTGCCTTTACCAGGGGGAGGAGTTTCAGTCTGGGGCCTCCTTCACCCCGCCCATTGACCCCTGCTCCACCTGCAGCTGTCTGGTGAGAAGACAGCTTTATCTCATCCCCTATCCCTCCCTCTATCTCTGTGAAGTCTGTCTATCCTCTTATATCACTGTTTCCCTGTTCCATATTTGTTCTATCCCACATCCCTGTCCCATCTTTTTCTCCCTCCGTCTTTCTTGCTCCCCCCCCCTCTCTAGAACGAGGTGGTGACGTGTCATAAAAAGCTGTGTCCTGTTCAATGTTCCCACCCCCTCCCCTTTGAATCATCCAATGGCTGCTGTCCACTCTGTGAGGCCTGCCTCTACGGGGGTGTGGTCTACTCTAACAGGTAGGTCTAATTCCACACACACACACACACACACACACACACACCTTCACTGTTATGTCTAGGCCCTGTGACAAGCTGGATGTCTGTAAACACTCTCCTCACTCCCCTAACAGACAAACCTTCACCCCAGCAGCCACACCCCTCACCCCAGGGCTAGCCAATCCCTGTCAGCGCTGTACCTGTGTGAAGGGGAGTGTCTCTTGCATGCCTCTCTTCTGCCCCCCCACCTCCTGCCCCCAACCAATCACACTGCCAGGAGACTGCTGCCCCCAGTGTGCAGGTAAACCCACAAACTGAATGAAAACATGGAATATTTCATGTTTTCCAAAAATGAAATGAAATGTTATTGTTCACATACACATGGTTAGCAGATGTTAATGCGAGTGTAACAAAATGCTTGTGCTTCTAGTTCCGACAGTGCAGCAATATCTGACATGTAATCTAACAATTCCACAGCAACTACCTAGTACACACAAATCTAAGTAACGGAATTGAATATATACATATAAATATATGGACGTGCAATGACAGAGCTGCATAGGCAAGATGCAATAGATGGTATAAAATACAGTATATACATATGAGATGAGTAATGCAATATATGTAAACATGATTAAAGTGGCATTATTAAAGTGACTAGTGATCCATTTATTAAAGTGGCCAATGATTTCAAGTATATATGTAGGCAGCAGCCTCTCTGTCTTAGCGATGGCTGTTTAACAGTCTGATGGCCTTGAGATAGAATCTGTTTAGAATCTGTAGTTTGCCCCCGGTGATGCATTGTGCAGACTGCACCACCCTCTGGAGAGCCTTGCGGTTGTGGGCGGTGTAGTTGCCATACCAGGCCGTGTTGCAGCCCGACAGGATACTCTGTTGTGCATCTGTAAAAGTTTGTGAGGGTTTTAGGTGACAAGCCAAATTTCTTCAGCCTCCTGAGGTTGAAGAGACGCTGTTGCTGTTGCTCTTTCTTCACCACACTGTCTGTGTGGGTGGACCATTTCAGTTTGTCCGTGATGTGTACCACGCGGAACTTAAAACTTTCCACCTTCTCCTCTACTGCCCTGTTGATGTGGATAGGGGGGTGCTCCCTCTGCTGTTTCCTGAAGTCCACAATCATCTCCATTGTTTTGTTGATGTTGAGTGAGAGGTTGTTTCCTGACACCACACTCCGAGTGCCCTCACCTCCTCCCTGTAGGCTATCTCGTCGTTGTTGGTAATCAAGCCTACTACTGTTGTGTCGTCTGCAAGTTTGATGATTGAGCTGGAGGAGTGCATGGCCACACAGTCATGGGGAACAGGAAGTACTGGAGGGGGCTGAGCACGCAACCTTGTGGGGCCACAGTGATGAGGATCAGTGAAGTGGAGATGTTGTTTCCTACCTTCACCGCCTGGGGGCGGCCCGTCAGGAAGGCCAGGACCCAATTGCACAGGGCGGGGTTGAGACCCAGGGCCTCAAGCTTAATGATGAGCTTGGAGGGTACCATGGTGTTGAATGCTGAGTGCTGTCAATCTACAGCATTCTTACATAGGTATTCCTCTTGTCCAGATGGGATAGGGCAGTGTGCAGTGTTATGGCGATTGCATCATCTGTGGACCTATTGGGGCGGTAAACAAATTGAAGTGGGCCTAGGGTGACAGGTAAGGTGGAGGTGATATGATCCTTGACTAGCCTCTCAAAGCACTTTATGATGACAGATGTGAGTGCTACTGGGCGAAAGTTATTTAGTTCAGTTACATTTGCCTTCTTGGATACAGGAACAATGGTGGCCATCTAGTAGCATGTGGGGACAGCAGTCTGGGATAGGGAGGGGTTGAATATGTCCATAAACACACCATCCAACTGGTCTGCGCATGCTCTGAGGACATGGCTAGGGATGCCGTCTGGGCCAGCAGCCTTGTGAGGGTTAACACGTTTAAATGTCTTACTCACGTTGGCCACGGAGAAGGAGAGGGGGGGACAGCAGTCCTTGGTAGCTGGCCGCGTCGGTGGCACTATTATCCTCAAAGCAGGCAAAGAAGGTGTTTAGTTTGTCTGGAAGCAAGACATCAGTGTCCATGACGTGGCTGGTTTTCTTTTTGTAGTCTGTGATTTCCTGTAGCCCCTGCCACATACATCTTGTGTCAGAGCCGTTGAATTGCGACTCCACTTGGTCTCTAGACTGACATTTCGCTTGTTTGATTGCCTTGAAGAGGGAATAACTACACTGTTTGTATTCGGCCATATTCCTAGTCACCTTAACATGGTTAAATGCGGTGGTTTGCACTATCAGTTTTGTGCAAATGCCGCCATCTATCCACGGTTTCTGGTTAGGGTAGGTTTTAATATTCATGGTGGGTACAACATCTCCTATACACTTCCTTATAAACTCACTCACTGAATCAGCGTATTCGTCAATATTATTCTCTGAGGCTACCCGGAACATGTCCCAGTCCATGTGACCAAAACTATCTTGAAGCGTGGATTCTGATTGGTCAGACCAGTGTTGAATAGTTCTTAACACGGGTACATCCTGTTTGAGTTTCTGCCTATAGGAAGGAGGATCAAAATGGAGTCATGGTCAGATTTGCCAAAAGGAGGGCGGGGAGGGCCTTATATGCATCGCGGAAGTTAGAGTAGCAGTGATCCAGAGTTTTGCCAGCATGAGTACTACAGTCAATTTGCTGATATAAATTATGTGGCCTTGTTCTCAAATGTGCTTTGTTAAAATCCCCAGCTACAATAAATGCAGCCTCAGGATATATGGTTTCCAGTTTGCATAAAGTCCAGTGAAGTTCCTTGAGGTCCGTCGTGGTATCGGCTTGAGGGGGGATATACACGCTGGTTCAATAACAGAGGATAATTATCTTGGGTGATAATACGGTCGGCATTTGATTGTGAGGAATTCTAGGTCAGGTCAACAAAGGGACTTGAGTTCCTGTATGATGTTACAATTACCCCATGCAACTATTTTACAGGTTACGGTGCATTAGAAAACTTTCCTGTTAAACTCCCTATGTGTTTGTTTCTCTCAGTGTGTGTATACCAGGGTGAGGAGTACAGTGACAGACAGCAGTGGAATCCCAGCTCCAACCTCTGCACAGCATGTACTTGTCAGGTTAGACTATATCTCCTCTCTCTTTCTTGCGTGTGTGTGCAGGTGTTTGCGGCGTATGTGTGTGTATAATGTGTGTTTGTTCCAGGCAGGGAAGGTGCAGTGTGTGGGTCCAGATTGTCCTAAGCTGACCTGTATGCACCAGCTGACAGAACCAGGAACGTGCTGTCCTCGCTGCAGAGGTAAAACACCAGCTGGGGCTTTGTATTTGCCTCCCATATATTTAACAAGTTATTGGTCAGGTTTACACAATTTAGCGCACTCTGTCGATGTAAAATGTTGTGTGTGCGTGTATCTCAGGGTGTGTGTATGACGGAGAGGAGCATGCTGAGGGCAGTAGCTGGTTTGCAGACTCTACTCCCTGTATGAGCTGTATGTGTGTGGACGGAGTGACCACCTGCTCGGAGGTCCGCTGTCTGTCCCCCTGCATCAACACCATCACTGTACCTGGGGAGTGCTGCCCTGTGTGTGCAGGTAACTATAATAGACACCCTGTTTACCTTCTCTGTTCCTCTGTTTAGTTCAATATCTCTGTGTGTGTTTGGTCAGACTGTGATCAGTGTCTCTGTGTGTGTTTGGTCAGACTGTGATCAGTGTCTCTGTGTGTGTTTGGTCAGACTGTGATCAGCGTCTCTCTTTGTGTTTGGTCAGACTGTGTGTTTGAGGGCAGAGTGTACGGTCCAGGAGACAGCTTCCACCCTGCAGATGACCCCTGTCACATCTGCACCTGCGAGGTACTACACACACACACACACACACACACACACAGCATGTCTAGATACAGTATTGTAGCAGGTGATGTCATTGTTTCCTGTGTCCAGGTGATGCCAGATGGAGAGCAGCACCTGAGGTGTTACCGTAAGCAGTGTCCCAGCCTGGTGGACTGTGTTAAAAGCAACATCCTGTTCTCTGGACCAGACTCCTGCTGCCCTGTCTGCGCACGTCAGTACACATACACACCAGTTTAACACGCACACAAACACACTCATTTTCTCTCTCTCTCTCCCTCACTCTAATGAGGCGGGGGTTGACTTATAATGGATTTAGGATCAAGAAATATTGTGTGGATGAAGGGTGGATGGCGGGCTGGTTGAATAAAGAGAAACAATTATTTTTAAAAATCAAAACATTTATCAAATGTATATACTGTATAGACTACATTGAGGTTTTTCTTTCATTATTTTAGGCTTCTGGCATTAGGACGTAAGCCTAAGCTTTAGGCCTAACTGTACGAGCGCCAAAGGACAATGTCAGAGTTCAATAAGAGAAAAGCTGCGAAATGAAGAGATGAAAAGAAAAATAAGGAAGGGCCAGAAAAGTATTGTTTGAGAAAGATTTGGTGAAATTGTAAAAGATGGCAGTGCCGGGCTACAGTATGTTATATGTGATGATTGTGAGGCGATATACAAATTTGACAGTTTCAAGAAGGGGACTTTAAATAGGCCTATGGCACATCAAGGGAACTGCCTACTGATGGGTTAAATGGAAAGTGAAATCTGGACACTGACTGTGGGTCTATAACCTCTCACATAGCCTTAATATTAACTTCTGCAGAATTAAGCATTTCTTGCTGTAAAATTATACACTATCAAGACAACTTTTACTCAGGAACAGGAGTGGAGAATTATGATTTATTTATTTCAGCGTCGAGAGAATGTGAATGCACAGTTAGTTACCGTCTGTAGAAATGCTATTTTAATCAGCATCATAAAAGCTAATAGTATTTCAAACACAGAAAATATGCACCCAAGCCAAACTGAAATCTTATCCAAAACATGTTGGGTTGTTTTCACAGCTTTCTATTTCCTGACAACCGGTCAAACTGATGTCATTTGGAAATGTTCCACCTAATTATTTTTTTGTTATTGCATGTTCTCCCTGGTCCCTAAACGTTTTTGCTCCACTTAAGAAGCAGAGATGATAGAGAACTTTATCGATGTCAACTAGATTGAAGCATTCATTCTATCAATTCATGACATTATTCTGGTGAGCAAAGGTTTATTTAGTCTACAAGGGCAACATACTTATATAATGACAGAAGAGAAGCTGCATGTATCTAATTAAGTTGACTAACAAATAGCCTACCAATATGTTGTAAATTATAAGCAGACATAGATCTAAATCAGCCCCCAAAAAATCATCCACTCTCTGTCAAAATATTGTTCCGCCGTCTCTGACTTTAGCCTGCAGGACATGTTTCTATCATATTAACGAGTTAGGGTTGGGTTCGGGCCTCAGAATATCACTTTATCACATATAGTTGGGCAGTTGCGGATGGGTTATTAGCAATTGCGGGCCGGTGAACAAACAGATGACCCGCGCACCACTAACCTGTGTGTTTGTGCACGCATGTGTGTAGAGCCCCTCAGTAACTGCACGGCCACTCTGATCGGTAACGAGGTCCTGGCTACAGACGACCCCTGCTTCACCTGCCAGTGCAAGGTACCATGGCAACAACCCCTGACCTGTGTTTGTCTGTTTAAAGCTGTATATTGTCTGTAGGTGTAGTGGTATAATAATATAAAGCTGTGTATTGTGTGTTGGACTAGTGATATATAACCTGAATCCCTGTGTGTTATTGATCAGGACCTGACGTGGACGTGTCTACACCAGAGCTGCCCCCCTCTCAGCTGCCGCCCTGAAGAACACCACACACCCCCTGATTCCTGCTGCCCCGTCTGTGACGGTACACCCTCAACCCTACCCCATTTTTGTACACCCTAAACCCCATCTCTTAAACACCCAACCTTAACCTCCAAACACTGTGTGGTCAAGTGTGTGTGTGTTTCTTTCAGAGTGTGTTATGGAGGGTGAGAAGAGGCATGTGTCTAATGGTGAGAGCTGGACAGACAGTGAGGATGAGTGCGTCACATGCACCTGTAATGTAAGTTACACAAACACACATGCACACGCACGCTAACGCACTCACAGAATTGCATGAATGGCACAAATTTCCATTGTTGTATGTGTGTGTATTCTAGCTGGGTTACATTGAGTGCAGTATAGAGGAGTGTGTTCCTGTGGAGTGTGAGCAGGGCCTGGTCAGAATGAAGACTCCTGGAAAATGCTGTTACGAGTGCCAAGGTACCACTTCTACAGTTCTCTCTAACCACTAATATATATAACTATGCAATATCACCACTACGCAGCTAAACTGTTAATATACCGCTACATAATGTGTGTGTGTGTGTGTTTCAGACTCGGGGGTGCAGTGTGTCTACCAGGGCTCTGTGTACCAGTCTAATGAACAGTGGGAAGTGGATGAGTGTACCAGCTGTACCTGTGTGTTTGGAGACGTACACTGTTACAGCCAACGCTGTCCTCCACTAGGCTGCGCAGCGGTCAATATAACACACACTTGTCTCTCAGTGTTCTGTCAAGTGTCTCACTGTTCGGTCTGGTCTCTCAGTGTTGTGTCTGACTCAGTGTTCCATATGTTCTTTCGGTGTTCCGTATGTTCTTTCGGTGTTCCGTCTGGTCTCTTAGTGTTCTTTTTGGCTTTTAGTGTTCTGTCTGGTCTGTCAGTGTTCCGTCTGACTGTGTTCTGTCTAACTATGTGTTCCGTTTGACTCTTGTGTGTAACAGGATGAGAGTCCTGCTGTGATCCCAGGTGTGTGTTGTCCCCACTGCATACCACGGCCAGCCACCTGCGTTGCGTTTGGGGATCCCCACTACAGGACCTTCGATGGCCGCATGCTCCACTTCCAGGGGGCCTGCACATACATACTGTCCCAGGACTGTGACGGAGGGGACTTCAGGTACAAAGCAATGCTTTTTCTGTTACCAAACCTTGCATGAATCTTGTTATTTGGTTGATTTGAACTAATTTGTCTACACCTGTGTGTGTCCAGTATCCATGCGACCAATGATGACCGTGGTCGAAAGGGAGTGTCCTGGACCAAAGAAGTGACTGTTTTCATAGGAGATGTGGTAGTGCAGCTACTCCAGGACTGGGTCGTTAGGGTGAGTGTGTTTCTGGTTCTGGATGTTCTAGCCGCGAGCCAATCAGAACATGTGTATAAGAGGTGAGAGCCAATCTGAGCGGAGGTGTGTTTTTATTCCAGGTGGACTACAAGGTTGTCACCCTGCCTTTCCTCAAAGAACCATACATCTACCTGGAGCGCCAGACAAATACCATCCTACTCAACACTAATATAGGACTAAAGGTACTAAAACTACTATCTATTTACTCTAAGTTGTCTAAACCCTTACCTGTGTTAACTCTTACATGTCTGAACTCCTCAGGTGTTGTGGAGTGGGCGGTCACACCTGGAAGTGAGTATTCCGGGGTCGTATAAAGGTCACACTTGTGGTCTCTGTGGCAACTTCAACAACTACCCCCAGGACGACCTACGAACCCCTGCAGGAAAAGTCAGTCAATCAGAGGCCGACTTTGGAAACAGCTGGAAGGTGAGTGTGCGTCTGTCTACTTTGTAGGTAGAGTGTTAACCAAAACTCCTGTAGTTGTGTAAAATGACGCCGGAGAGGAAGGCAGACGTTTTACGTGTCCCCAACCGATTGTGTTTTTTTGTTTGTAACTTATTTTTTACTTATTTTGTACATAATGTTGCCGCTACCGTCTCTTACAACCGAAAATAACTTCTAGACATCAGGACTGTGAATATTCACCACGTAGTAGCAGAATCCTTTTTTTCCTTTCATGAGTCTGAAGAGCCCAACGAGAAGGTTATACTGCTTTTTCGGGAACAGGCCCCAATCCCCGTGATCTGCGTGAAGAGGAGGTAGAGAAAAGGGGCCAAAGAGCGGGCTGCCGTCTGATTGGTAGGCGATCGAATAAACCCCACTTCCTCACATTCTGCTAGCAAACGTGCAATTTTTCAAGAATAAAATCGATGACCTACGCGGAAGATTAAACTACCAACGGGACATTAAAAACTGTAATATTTTATGCTTCACGGAGTCGTGGCTGAACGACAACACTATCAACATACAGCTGGCTGGTTATACGCTGTACCAGCAGGATAGAACAGCGGTGTCTGGTAAGACAAGGGGCTGGTGCACAATATCTAAGGAAGTCTCGAGCTATTGCTCGCCTGAGGTAGAGTATCTCATGATAAGCTGTAGACCACACTACCTACCTAGAGAGTTGTCATCTGTATTTTTTGTAGCTGTTTACATACCACCACAGTCAGAGACTGGCACTAAGACAGCATTTAATGAGCTGTATTCCACCAGAAGCAAACAAGAAATCCTAGTAGCCGGGGACTTTAATACAGGGAAACTTAAATCTGTTTTGCCAAATTTCTATCTGCATGTTAAATGTGCAACCAGAGGGGAAAAAATTCTGGACCACTTCTACTGCTCACACAGAGACGCATACAAAGCTCTCCCTCCATTTGGAAAATCTGACCATAATTCTATCTTTCTGATTCCTGCTTACAAATTAAAAGCAAGAAGCACCAGTGACTAGATCCAAAAAAAAGTGGTCAAATGAAGCAGATGCTAAGCTAGAGGACTGTTTTGCTAGCACAGACTGGAATATGTTCCGGGATTCCTCCGATGGCATTGAGGAGTACACCACATCAGTCATTGGCTTCATCAATAAGTGCATCAATGACGTCATCCCCACAGTGACCGTACGTACACACCCCAACCAGAAGCCATGGATTACAGGCAGCATCGGCACTGAGCTAAAGGCTAGAGCTGCCGCTTTCAAGGAGCGGGACTCTAACCCAGAAGCTTATAAGAATTCCCGCTATGCCTTCCGACGAACCATCAAACAAACAAAGCGTCAATACAGGACAAAGATTGAATCATACTACACCAGCTATGACATTCATCGGATGTGGCAGAGCTTGCAAACCATTACAGACTACAAAGGAAGCACAGCCGAGAGCTGCCCAGTGACACAAGCCTACCAGACTAGCTAAACTACTTTGATGATCGCTTCGAGGCAAATAACACTGAAACATGCATGGGAGCACCATCTGTTCCGGGAGACTGTGTGATCACGCTCTCTGCAGCCGATGTGAGTAAGACCTTTTAAACAGGTCAACATTCACAAGGCCGCGGGGCCAGATGGATTACCAGGACGTGTACTGGGAGCATGTGCTGACCAACTGACATGTGTCTTCACTGACATTTTCAACCTCTCCCTGTTTGAGTCTGTAATACCAATGTTTTAAGCAGACCACCATAGTGCCTGTGCCCACGAACACTAAGGTAACCTGCCTAAATGACTACAGACCCGTAGCACTCATGTCTGTAGCCATGAAGGTCTTTGAAAGGCTGGTCATGGCTCACATCAACACAATCATACCAGATACCCTAGACCCACTCCAATTTGCATACCGCCCCAACAGATCCACAGATGATGTCATCTCTATTGCACTCTACACTATCCTTTCCCACCTGGACAAAAGGAACACCTATGTGAGAATGCTATTCATTGACTACAGCTCAGCGTTCAACACCATAGTGCCCTCAAAGCTCATCAATAAGCTAAGGACCCTGGGACTAAAACACTTCCTTCTGCAACTGGATCCTGGACCTCCTGACAGGCCGCCCCCAGGTTGGGTTGGTAACAACACATCCGCCACTCTGATCCTCAACACAGGCCCCTTAGGGGTGCGTGCTCAGTCCCCTCCTGTACTCCCTGTTCACGATCAGGCACGACTCCAACACCATCATTCATTTTGCCGATGACACAACAGTGGTAGGCCTGATCAACAACGAGACAGCCTATAGGGAGGAGGTCAGAGACCTGGCCATGTGGTGCCAGGACAACAACCTCTCCCTCAACTTGATCAAGACAATGAGATGATTGTGGCCTACAGGAAAAAGAGGACCGAGCATGCCCCCATTCTCATCGACGGGGCTGCAGTGGAGCAGGTTGGGAGCTTCAAGTTCCTTGGTGTCCACATCACCAACAAACTAACATGGTCCAAGCACACCAAGGCAGTCGTGAAGAGGACACGACAAAACCTATTGCCCCTCAGGAGACTGAAAGGATTTGGCATGGGTCCTCAGATCCTGAAAAAGTTCTACAGCTGCACCATCGAGAGCATGACTGGTTGCATCACTGCCTGGTATGGCAACTGCTCAGCCTCCGACCACAAGGCACTACAGAGGGTCGTGTGAACGGCCCAGTACATCACTGGGGCCAAGCTTCCTGCCATCCAGGACCTCTATACCAGGCGGTGTCAGAGGAAGGCCCTAAAAATTGTCAGACTCCAACCACCCTAGTCATAGACTGTTTTGTCTGCTACCACAGAGGCAAGCGGTACTGGAGCGCCATGTCTAGGTCAGAAAGGCTTCTCAATAGCTTCTACCTCTAAGCCAGAAGACTCCTGAACATCTAATCAAATGGCTACCCAGACTATTTGCATTGCCACCCCCCTTTTTTCAATGCTGCTACTCTGTTATCATCTATGTAGTCACTTTGATAACTCTACCTACATGTGCATACTACCTCAACTAACCGGTGCCCCCGCACATTGACTCTGCACCGGTACCCCCCTGTATATAGTCTCACTATTGTTATTTTACTGCTGTTCTTAATTACTTGTTAGTTTTATTTCTTATTCTTATGTGTATTTTTTAAACTGCATTGTTGGTTAGGGGCTCTTAGGTAAGCATTTCACTGTAAGGTATGTTGTATTCGGCACATGTGACTTATAAAATTAGATTTGATTTGTCAGAGCAACCATACACAGACCCTAGTATCGCTATCTCCCCCTGTAGGTGGGTAGTGGTAACGGCAGCCTGTCATGTCAGCCTGGGGAGGATATTGACCCCTGTAAAGCAGCAGGCTACCAGGCCAGGAAGTCGGCTAATGCACGCTGCAGGTAACACACACACCAGACTTTTCAAAAACATTAGCTGCGCTTGAGCTTGCTAGATTGATTGATTGACCTTTGTTCCTCAGGGTTCTGAAGTCTGCAGTGTTCCATACCTGCCACCACTTGGTGGCTCCAGAGCCCTGGTATGCAGCATGTGTCTATGACCTGTGTGCCTGTGGAGCCAATGCTGACGAGTGTCTGTGTGATGCCCTGGAGGCCTACGCAGCGCAGTGCAGAGAGGCTGGGGCTAGACTGTCCTGGAGGAGCTCCTCACTGTGTGGTAAATACAAACACAAAACCACAGTATAAAACATTATTTTACCACAGTAAAGGGCCCCATCTCTCTGTGTTGACATAATCTCTCCCTCTCTCCCTGCCCATTTCTCTCTCTCGATCTAGCGGTGGGCTGTCCAGTGGAGCGTGGTTTCGTGTTTGATGAATGTGGTCCCCCATGTCCAGTGACCTGTGTTAACCGTGACGTGCCACTAGGGGTGATAGAGAGTCACTGTTTTAAACCCTGTGTGCCCGGCTGCCAGTGTCCTGCTGGACTCGTATTACACAACAACCACTGTGTACCACCAGAGACATGCCCCAAGATCATACATGGCAAGTCCTAACACACACCCACACACATTCCTAAGGACTGCATGGACCTCTCCCAACTCTGACAGTGTGAATGAACTGTCTGAGGTGTCTCACTCACCTGTGGACTTTGTTGTTTTATATTAACATTCTGTGAAGTTGAATTCATTTTTATCAACATTGTAATGAATGCTCTGTATTTTATGACTCCACTGTTAAGTGTTTGTGATGTGACCACTCTGTGCCTCTAACGCTCAGGACAGGGCTGCTGATACACTATTGTGCTCTGCAGGGATGTAGTGGGAAAACACTGTTGAGAAAATAAAAAGGTGGGTTAACAGTGTTAGCATGTTGTTACACTCCACTACATCCCAGGTGCTTTTACTGTATAAACCTCATTCTCGGTTGTATCCACAGGGAATTATTACTGTATAAACCTCATTCTCGGTTGTATCCATAGGGAATTATTACTGTATTAACCTCACTCATGTTGGGGCGGCAGGGTAGCCTAGTGGTTAGAGCGTTGGACTAGTAACCGGAAGGTTGTGAGTTCAAACCCCTGAGCTGACAAGGTACAAATCTGTCGTTCTGCCCCTGAACAGGCAGTTAACCCACTGTTCCCAGGCCAACGCTGTTCCCACTGTTCCCAGGCCAAAATAAAAAATAAAAAAGGGAATTATTACTGTATAAACCTCATTCTCAGGTGTATCCACTGGGAATTATTACTGTATAAACCTCATTCTCAGTTGTATCCACAGGGAATTATTTGAATATATTATGTTTCTTTGTCCCTTAATGTGTTATGCCATTCCCTCTGCCATTTCACAACAAATAAAGATAACTATCCAACGTGTGGTTTTTGGGTGTGTTTTACTACATTGTAAAGGCCAGAGGAACTAATTGCTCCTAGGTGAGACCAGTAACATGGTCAGGTGTCACCTGTCTGAGGCTGACAGACAACTTTCACTGGTTCCTGGTAAACAAATCCATCTGTTGTCGGGGCGACTGAACCATGCCAAGAGTGTGTATAATTCATCAGTCAATGGTGTAAACATGGAACAGCTAAGACACTGGCTGAGAATGTTTATTTTCCTCAGTACTGTCTTATTCGTATTGTGTGTGTATCCATGTGTGCAATGTTTGATGTGTAAGCCAGTGTGTTCTCTCCAGGGTGTGACGGAGCAGTGTGTAGATAGGCTTCACCAGTTTTTAGGTTGTTCTCTGGGAGGACAGCTTTCTCAGGATGTGTGTGTTCTGTTCCACAAGCTGTTGAATGAACACACTGGCATGGAGGACACACACAGCTATACAGAATTTGACACAAACACAAAAAGGTATAAAGTTAGGTTGTGTTTGTGTATAGTCCACTCTTGTTTCAATTCAATAGGTTTGACAGGCAAATCTGTTATTATTGGCAAGCTGTATTGTAAAAACCTCCCCTCCCTCTTTTTTGTTGATAAGCTATATGAGCAAAAACATATTTGTAATGGACTGTTATCCTTTCCTGGGGGTAGAAACATAAAAGGCTACGCTAAACTGAACTAGTTGACTAAGCATAACATTACCTCTTAATAATGCTTAATCATAAAATAGAGTTAGCTAGCTAGGTCTCACATAGGCCAGTAAATAAGAAAAGTATAACTGTCCATCGCGTTAAGTTCATATAGCTTATTCAACTTAAGATTTCAATAAAGCACATGTTAGCTCACTCACTTGTATATTTGACACCTATCTAGCTCTAATTTAGCCATTCAACATTTGTAGCTAAGAGGTTAATAAATGCTTAGCTAACATGCTCTGATTAGCTCAGCATGTTGCTGCCATCTTGCTACATTTGACTCTTTGCTTCAAGTCAGCAGACCAGGCCAAATCAAACTTTATTTGGTCACATGCGCCGAATACATGTGTAGACCGTGAAATGTTTACTTACAAGCCCTTATTAACAAACAGTGCAGTTCAAGAAAGAGTTAAATATTTTATAAAATAAAGTAAAAAAATAAATAATAACGAGGCTATATACAGGGGCGTACCGGTACTGAGTCAATGTATGGTGGTACAGGTTAGTCGAGGTAATTTGTACATGTAGGTAGGGGTGAAGTGACTATGCATAGATAAACAGCGAGTAGTAGATGTGTAAAAAAACAAAATGGGGGTGGGGGCGTCAATGTAAATAGTCCGGTGGCCATTTGATTAATTGTTCAGCAGTCTTATGGCTTGGGGGTAGAAGCCATTTGGTCCTAGACTTGGTGCTCCGGTACCACTTGCCGTGCGGTAGCAGAGAGTCTATGACTTGGGTGACTGAAGTCTGACAATTTGTGCTTTCCTCTGACACTGCCTATTATATGGGTCCTGGATGGCAGGAAGCTTGGCCCCAGGGATGTACTGGGACGTATTTTAAAAGATATTGACACATTTGTCTGACTACTGTAACACGGATTTAAAAAAAAATATTTATATACAACTTGTAACTCAATTTATTCACAAGGTTCTCAGTTCAAACCTCTGCCATGTTTTCACAAGTTCTGCATATATTTCAGACATTTGAGAGTAAAAAAAGCTTGACTGGGATGTGTTTCTGAACCTTGATTCTACGATCTACAAGGACCTACAGTTGCTGAACACATGAAAACTGTACCCCACAGACACATCGCATACCTCAACCAAGCCCTGTACTGCACCGCTGGTCATGCTCAGTACGACAGATGCACAGAACACACCCACAGAGAAAGAAAAGAGATGGAGAGCAGCTAGACAACGCTGGGCCATTTAAGCTGTTAGTTTGTTACAAATCCCTTTTGGCCCGACAGTCTAGGGTGGGTGGGGGGTGGTAACGAGACCCGTAACATAACTTATGCAAATTATAATAGTGAAAAAGTAGGAGTGAGATGAAATAACCACAGACAACTAAATTACAGTCAAACACTCATGGTTTATTTGAAAACACATGGTAATGGGGGGGAGCAGGAAAAGGGACTGAGCTGGACCCAAGGAAAGAAATAAGTATCCAAAACACCCCTAAGCTAGACTAGTCTACTTCACCAACAGCTAACTAACCAAAAATACAGGGGGTGGTCCGCCCAGTTCTAACTAGTGTTTTTATACAAAGTATTCCTACGGGTAATGTATGCCCATGGGGGACTTATCATGGTACCCCCTTTTCCCACCGTCAAACAAACACCATAACAAAACCAATACTCACAGGTGGGGACAAAGTGACATGTAGTTGCAAAAACCAAACAAGAGATCTACAGACAGATGGCATTGACAGAGAGATTGAGCTCTAGAGCAAACAACAGACAGGGTTTTTAAACCAAGGGAAAGGGAATGTGATAGGGTAATGGGAACAGGAGGAGGTGTGTCTTCTGATTAGCGACTGATTGATGACTGATGGGGGAATGATCATTGCCACCTGTGAGGGGAGAAGGAGAGAAAAGAAATACACACACACAGGATACACACAAAATACCTGTATCCGTAACAGTTTGTAAGACTGTCTCCCTCTATCCCTCTCTCACCCATAATCACACTGTGTGTGTGTGTGTCTGTCTGTCTGTCCCCAGGCTGGTGCAGGAGGGTGTGTGCGGAGCCCTGCCATCTATGAGCTGTGGTCAGACGTGGGTGAGAGGTCAGGTGTTGGGGTGTGTTGCTCTTTCAGAGCGCCTCCTACTGGTGGGAGTAAAGTATGACACCGTCACACACACACTCTACACAGAGATGCTGCATGAACACCATGGTGAGACAAACACACACACACAAACACAGTACATCACATGTGTATACGCAGAACATCCCATCATGTTTCTGATATCCCAGGGCTGGTTGCCTGGTAGACGCTGTTGCTGTGGGAGGGTGGAGCTAGGTTTGCTATTGGAGGAAAGTCAGGAGTCAGGTGACATGCTGAATCAGTCTGAGCCTTCAAGATATACAGGTAACACACACACGCTTAAGGTGGTTATAGGCTGTGCATAACAATTATACACAATGAGTTGATATAGAGGAGTAATTTAATTGAGTGGGAAACCTATGGATGAGCCAGTGTGGGTGCAGCAGATGGCTACCTCTCTGATCATGTGATGACATGTTTAACAGGCGCAAATGAGGGCGTGTCTCTGAGGGGCTGTCCTGATTGGGAGAAACCCAGTGAGGAATCTTGGTCAGCCATCTCCCTCCTCACTCGGATACACACCAGCCTTGAGCACCAGACAAATACACTCACTGCCCTGGCCAAGAGGTACACACAACGAAACACGCACACCTCAAATCCACAATAACTGCCCTTACCAAGAGGCAAACACATTTTGCCAATCACAACCTTGATTGTGAGAATGTGTCCCTCTGCCCCTGCAGGCTGGACAGGGAGACCCTGCGGCTGATGGGTCTGTACACCAGCCTGGCCACCATCAGTGCTCAGAGGGAGAAACTGTCCCATGGTGCACTGCTTGCTGGCAGCCAGACAGGACTGGGAGACATGGTGAGGCCTTCATGACAACCACAATGGGAATAAGTCTCTGACGTGACTGTGTCAATTTCATATATCTGCCTTGTTTCCAGGCCAAATGCTCTCTAGCAAACTTAAGATGGGCCTGGACATGTACTGGCTTAAGCAGGGGGACACGTCTGGCACTGCAGGATTTGAGTCCCTGGCGGCGTAGTGTGTTACTGATGGTAGGCTTTGTTACTTTGGTCCCAGCTCTCTGCAGGTCATTCACTAGGTCCCCCCGTGTGGTTCTGGGATTTTTGCTCACCTACTGCAGCAAAGGAACAGGAAGTCAGTGTGCAGGATGAGAGTGGTCACTGTGACACACACACTGCAACGACACAGCTGGAGACAGACAGTGTGAGGACACAGTCAGAGAGAGACCAAATGGAGGTTTTGGACTCGTCTCTGTTCCAGTCCAGCTCAGAGGTTGACCAGCGCCCCACCACTGGCCAGGGCGTCTACTATGTCTGGCTCTCTTAAGGTTTTGTCTGATAATACTGTAACTGTGTGATAACTCTGGCTGCATTCCGAACAATTAAAAGACACCCTCTCCCCTCAAATTAAGTGGACACTTCTGACGAGTTTACACTTGCAGGGCAAGGGAGGAAGTAATTTTAAATGGACCGCACTTGCCCGGAAATTCATCCCTCGTTCATCCCACGACGATTGTTTTCAGCCACCGGTAGCTTGTGGGTGCTTTATATGCGCTTACAGTCAGTTATTATGATTGCATGTCTACTTGTATTAACAATACAATTATTATATACACCTACCATATAATATCTAGCAAATTAATTAGCTAACTAACAGCCTGTCTAGCTGGAACTTCTGAAGAAGGAAAATGTTTTATTTATACAATTTCCAAAAGCTAACCAAACAAAAACATCCATACTTTTACGAGACGTGTTTGTGCTAGCTGTTAAGAGTATGAGACAGTACCTGAAAGGTCACTAGTTCGAATCCCCAATCCGACAGGGTGAAAAGTCTGTGCCCTTTTCCAATTCACAGATATAAAATACTTGTACATGTATAAAATAGGAGAACACAATGTATATTACTGAGAGTGAGACAAAGGGGGAGTGGGGGGTACTGAGAGTGAGACAGAGGGGGAGTGGGGGGTGAGAGACAACCACTGAGGGTGGGAGAGAGACATACTCTTGTGTTTTTTAGGAAGAGAGGCACAACAAGGGGAGAAAAAAAAAGAGAGCAGGTTAGTTATAAAGAGATACTTCCTGTGTCAGGTCCAGGAGCGGCTGTCAATAATCCAGAACAGGAATTCCCATGAGGACCTAATGGGCCTGAGACTGATAGACACCGCACACACAACCTGCCCCATGTAACACACACACACACATAACCTACCACATCTAATATACCCTTTTGTTAGGCATTGGAGGTCGGTGTATAATTCTGGGCTGTATGAGTCTCTCTCAGGAGGATAAGAAGATCAGACAGAAACTGGAACAGCTGAAGAGGGAACACTCCTATGTCATGCAGTCTAAATGAGACAGCTAACACACAAGTAATATGTAAGAGATAGAGGTAACAAGACTGGTGTCAATTTCCACCTCTTGCTCATTCTTTATTCTCCCTCCTCCTAGGAATACAGCAGGCTATAAGGAGCTGCTGGGTCCAGTGGAACTCCACAGCGCAGACAGTGGACTCTGCTGACTCACTCAGGCTAGCCACCAACACTAACTAATATACTATCACTACCCATATAGCGATGCCATTACTACACATCCAGGTCACTAGAATTCTGATCGGTAAGTCCTGCTCTGGCTGTTCCCCCTCAATCTGTCAATTGCTATACTACTACCCACCCCATTCACTTGCCTGGCTGCAGTTCAGTAATTATTTTAGTGTATGCATAAGATTCAGCTTTCCTTTAATTAAATACAGTGGACTTCAAAGAGCTATACTTTTTCAAAACTAAACTGTCATCGGCTTATATACTGTAGCATGCTGGTAAGTGGATGAACAGAGGCAGAGAGCTGATGGTGACAGAGTTTATTATACAGTTCAATTGTCATCCTGACAAATATGAGCATCAACAATAATATCACTTACTAAATAAAGCCTGTCTGTTGGTCTGAAGCGTGTCCCTCCAGTGGCCTATTTCATATTTACAGTGACAGTCACATGACGACATCTCTACAGTCTAAAGCAGCCTCCTATCCTCTCCATCTGCACTGATCTCACAGAACTGGACAGGAAAAGGAAATAGGGCAGACTGTAGCTAAATATTTTGAAACTGGAAATTAAAGTGTTTTTTTAGGTTGTGATCAAAACATTTTCTAATTTGTGCCAACTAAACATTACCCTGCTGTTTTGTCCCATTAGTGCAGATGAAGGACAGGAATTTGGATTGGAAGGGAGGAGGCAGCTGAAGAGTACTGAGATGCAACTGTGCACAGGGGATGGGGTTGTGGCTGGTATTTACAGAGCTGGAGATGGCATGTGACAGTTCTACTGGCATGGAGAGTTGTGTATAATACAGAGGTTTGGGGTCGAGGGTTAAAAGGTGACATGGTCAAGGTGGGACAAGTTCAACAAATTCAGATGTTTTTATCTTAAATTGAGCATAAACATGAGGTCATCACTCACACTACACACAGAATTCATAGAGAAGCCAGCAACACACACACACACACACACACACAGCCTTGCCTGAGTTTAGAAAGAGGAATAGAGTATGCTACTCAGACAAAAGCTCTGTGGTCACACACACAGATGCGCAAAAGCACACAATCCTCACGCAGAATAAACATTTTTTTCTGACTGAAAGGTAAATAAGCCTAAAGATTCAAGCTATGTGATTGGTGGAGATAAATCTGAGCCAGGAAGTCCTCAGGTAACTCAGTGATGAGAGGAGTTTGAGCTTACAGAATGTGATGTAATCACTTCCTGTGTGGCTCAGCAGGCTGCCGTGTAAGCCAGGGGCTATGGTAGGCCTGTGTTAAATGTCTTTTCAGCATGCGCTGATGTGACAGACTAGACTACGACACTGAAGAAGATAAATGAATGTATTTTTAAAGACAATATTTTCATTTTATACACAAGATTCGCAAATGACGTTTCCAAAGACAGCTGTAGAGCCTAGAATCGTAGGATGTCAAATGGCCACCACACATCCAGCATAGCCTGCTGACCACACCCACACACTCTGATTGTGGAATGAAGAGGATGGAGGGTCCTGATGGGACCTGGGGCAGGGTGCAGTAGGGAGGTGCCCTTCCCTCACAACAGATGGGCACACAGACTGGAGAGAGAGGGTAGTCGGGGTGTGTATTCAGTCTACTGGTGGGCACACTGTACCCCTGGGCCGTGCGGCCCCCCCTCCTCATCAGAGCTATCATTGTAGGCCTCCCTTCTGGCCCCCGCTGACCCCTGACCTCTGACCTCACAGTCCTGGAGGTCAACCTCCTCTGCCTCTGACGAGATGACTGGTCCATCTGCACGCGCAGGCAGCAGGTCCTCCAACTCCTAAACACACACATGTAAAACACACATTCTGTAAATTACGTACACAAAGTAAAGGTTAAGACAATGTGTGATGCACCAGACACCTTAGGCGGGCTATTTGGTTCTCAGGGGTACTCACGGTGAGTTTCTCAGGGCTGATCCAGTTGTTGTCAGGGAACAGGACATCAAACTTGATGAACAGATCGCCTTTCTCAAATGGGTTCCTGTACTGAGGCATACCCTCTCCCTTCACCACCCGGATACAACCTGACACACGTAATGATACAAGGCAAGCAAAATAGATCAAGTTAAAGAGCGACTGCCCCTAAAAAGCAACTTCTCGTTTTGAAAATGTCCTATTTGGCATCGTTAGGAGTCAGAATTATCATGTCAAAATGTACTACAAAGTAGTATGATCATAAAGTCATTCTCCAAAAAATGGTACGTCACGGAATGAAGGGTACCGTAAGTGTTCCTTTGGTTGGGTTTATTTCAATCCTGCCCACAGCTGGCAGCACACAAGTAATCATGAATTCGGACCGCAGCTGCATGCGACCCGATCGTAATGACCAAGGTCAATTTCTATTTGACATCCCTATGGGGCAAGTTAGGGACCATAAGTAAATTGCAGTATACATGGGACAATATTTTAAAATGTCAATAGCTCCCAATTTCAATTATTTAAACACCTCAAAACATCTATAAATTGTAGAAATATCAAAAGCATTTAAAAAAAGGTGTGCACCATGACAATATTGTCCCATTTTGCTATTTATTGACGGTCATTAACTAGCCCCAGTTAGGCTATCCGATGTCAAACCAACTTTGTCATGGTCACACACCAGCCAGCTGAAGCTAATTGGCGAAAGAAGTTGGCTAGCACTAGCAAGCCTAAACGACTTCAAGACACAAGACCTGATTAGACTGTTTCAAACTCTCTTCTCTGTATACATCATTGAGGTCGCTCTTGCTGCTGGCGAGTCTCTGATCCACCTCTACGCAGACGACACCATTCTGTATACTTCCGGCCCTTCTTTGGACACTGTTAACAACCCTCCAGACAAGCTTCAATGCCATACAACTCTCCTTCCGTGGCCTCCAATTGCTCTTAAATACAAGTAAAACTAAATGCATGCTCTTCAACCGATTGCTACCTGCACCTACCCGCCTGTCCAACATCACTACTCTGGACGGCTCTGACTTAGAATACGTGGACAGCTACAAATACTTAGGTGTCTGGTTAGACTGTAAACTCTCCTTCCAGACCCACATCAAACATCTCCAATCCAAAGTTAAATCTAGAATTGGCTTCCTATTTCGCAACAAAGCATCCTTCACTCATGCTGCCAAACATACCCTTGTAAAACTGACCATCCTACCAATCCTCGACTTTGGCGATGTCATTTACAAAATAGCCTCCAATACCCTACTCAACAAATTGGATGCAGTCTATCACAGTGCAATCCGTTTTGTCACCAAAGCCCCATATACTACCCACCATTGCGACCTGTACGCTCTCGTTGGCTGGCCCATTCATTCGTCGCCAAACCCACTGGCTCCATGTCATCTACAAGACCCTGCTAGGTAAAGTCCCCCTTATCTCAGCTCGCTGGTCACCATAGCATCTCCCACCTGTAGCACACGCTCCAGCAGGTATATCTCTCTAGTCACCCCCAAAACCAATTCTTTCTTTGGCCCCCTCTCCTTCCAGTTCTCTGCTGCCAATGACTGGAACGAACTACAAAAATCTCTGAAACTGGAAACACTTATCTCCCTCACTAGCTTTAAGCACCAACTGTCAGAGCAGCTCACAGAATACTGCACCTGTACATAGCCCACCTATAATTTAGCCCAAACAACTACCTCTTTCCCAACTGTATTTAATTAATTAATTTATTTATTTATTTTGCTCCTTTGCACCCCATTATTTTTATTTCTACTTTGCACATTCTTCCATTGCAAAACTACCATTCCAGTGTTTTACTTGCTATATTGTATTTACTTTGCCACCATGGCCTTTTTTGCCTTTACCTCCCTTCTCACCTCATTTGCTCACATTGTATATAGACTTGTTTATACTGTATTATTGACTGTATGTTTGTTTTACTCCATGTGTAACTCTGTGTCGTTGTATCTGTCGAACTGCTTTGCTTTATCTTGGCCAGGTCGCAATTGTAAATGAGAACTTGTTCTCAACTTGCCTACCTGTTTAAATAAAAGGTCAAATAAAATAAAAAATAAAAAAGTTATAAGCGTGAGTGAATACTGTATGCTGTACAAACGAGTGACTGTACAAACGCTTGCCACATCCGAACATACAGAGACAACCACATTAAACCACACCCCCAAAACATCTCTCGTTTGGCTTCAGTCATGGCTGCTGCATTTCTTAATGACCAAGCCAAAAAAACTAGGCCAAATGAGGAAGTTCAGGCCCCCTTTAAACTTGAAGCGTTGTGTGTGTGTGTGTTGTGGAGTGGTGAGTGTTTACCTGGGTCTATGACCTTGCCAGGGGGATATTTGACAGCGAGCTGGCGTCCGTCGAGGTGTGTGACCGCCAACTGAAAGCCACACAGAGCTTCCACCAGGCCGATACGCTGGGTCATGTGGAGGTCATGGCCATCACGACGGAACTCCTGCAGAACACACTCAATAATTAACATTTTATCAGTACTTGACTCAACCTCTCTGGTCGGCAAGAGCGTTTAAGGATTGTCTCAAACTCAGGAGATGGGAATTGAGGGCCACCTTCAGAGAGGAAGCTAAAACATTTTGTCACTGGCCGGCTACCACCCAGACTCTGCCCTCCAACTTAGACTGCTGTCCGATGTACATAGTCATTGATTCTCTGGCAGTAAGCATGCCAGTTGCACACTCAACTTGAGACATCTGTGGCATTGTGTTTGGTGATAACACGGCACATTTTAGAGTGCCTTCTATTGTTCCCAGCACAAGGTGCACAGGTGTTAAGACCATGATGTTTAATCAGCTTCTTGATATGCCACACCTGTCAGGTCGATAGACTATCCTGACAAAGGAGAAATGCTCACTAACAGGGACGTAAACACATTTGGGCACCACATTTGAGAGGAAAAATATTTTGTGAATATGGACAATTTCTGGGATCTTTTATTTCAGCTCATGAAACCAACCTTTTACATGTTGCATTTATATTTTTGTACAAACACACACCAAAAGTTTGGGCACACCTACTCATTCCAAAGATTTTATTTATTTGTACTATTTTCTACATTGTAGAATCATAGTGAACACAAGCTATGAAATGACACATATGGAACATTGTGGTATCCCACAAATTGTTAAACAAATCCAAATATATTTTATATTTGAGATTCTTCAAAGTAGCCATCCTTTGCCTTGATGACACCTTAGCACACTCTTGGCATTCTCTCAACCAGCATCAAGAGTATCAACCTGAAATGCATTTCAATTAACAGGTGTGCCTTGTTAAAAGTTAATGTGGGATTTCTTTCCTTCTTAATGCGTTTGAGACACTTGTGTTGTGACAAGGTAGGGTTGGTATACAGAAGATAGCCCTATTTGGTAAAAGACCAAGTCCATATTATGGCAAGAACAACTCAAACAAGCAAAGAGAAACAACAGTCCATCATTACTTTAAGACATGAAGGTCAGTCAATATGGAAAATTAAGAACTTTTAAAGTTTATTCAAGTGCAGTCGCAAAAGCCATCAAGCGCTATGATGAAACTGGCTCCCTCATGAGGATCGCAGCAGTTACCTCTGCTGCAGAGGATCATTTCATTAGAATTACCAGCCTCAGAAATTGCAGCCAAAATAAATGTTTCAGAGTTCAAGTAACAGACAACTGTTCAGAGGAGACTGTGTGAGACTTGCTTGAGTCAAGAAACACAAGCAATGAACATTAGATTGGTGGAAATCTGTCCTTTGGTCTGATTAGAGATTTTTGGAGCCAACGGCCATGTCTTTGTGAGATGCAGAGTAGGTGAACGGATGATCTCTGCATGTGTGGTTCCCACCGTGAAGCATGGAAGAGGTGGTGTGATGGTGTGGGGGTGCTTTGCTGGTGACACTATCAGGGATTTATTTAGAATTCAAGGCACACTTATCAAGCATGGCTACAACAGTATTCTGCAGCGATATGCCATTCCATCTGGTTTTTGCTTAAATGGGACTATCATTTGTTTTTCAACAGGACAAATGACCCAACACACCTCCAGGCTATGTAAGAGCTATTAGACCTAAACCCAACAGATGGTTTGGGATGAGTTGGACCGCAAAGTGAAGGAAAAGCAGCCAACGAGTGTTCAACATATGTGGTTGAGATAATGTCAATAGTGTACAAAGCTGTCAAGGCAAAGGGTGGCTACTTTGAACAATCGCAAATATATTTAGATTTGTTTAACAGTTTTTGGGTTACTACATGACTCCATATGTGTTATTTCAGAGTTTGTCTTCACTATTAATTCAACAATGTAGAAAATAGTACAAAATATAGAACACCCTTGAATGAGAAGGTGTGTCCAAACTTTTGACTGATACTGTAATATAAATATATACACACACACTACTCAAAAAAATAAAGGGAACACTAAAATAACACATCCTAGATCTGAATGAATGAAATATTCTTATTAAATACTTTTTTTCTTTACATAGTTGAATGTGCTGACAACAAAATCACACAAAAATGATCAATGGAAATCAAATTTATCAACCCATGGAGGTCTGGATTTGGAGTCACACTCAAAATTAAAGTGGAAAACCACACTACAGGCTGATCCAACTTTGATGTAATGTCCTTAAAACAAGTCAAAATGAGGCTCAGTAGTGTGTGTGGCCTCCACGTGCCTGTATGACCTCCCTACAACGCCTGGGCATACTCCTGATGAGGTGGCGGATGGTCTCCTGAGGGATCTCCTCCCAGACCTGGACTAAAGCATCCGCCAACTCCTGGACAGTCTGTGGTGCAACGTGGCGTTGGAGGATGGAGCGAGACATGATGTCCCAGATGCGCTCAATTGGATTCAGGTCTGGGGAACGGGCAGGCCAGTCCATAGCATCAATGCCTTCCTCTTGCAGGAACTGCTGACACACTCCAGCCACTTGAAGTCTAGCATGGTCTTGCATTAGGAGGAACCCAGGGCCAACCGCACCAGCATATGGTCTCACAAGGGGTCTGAGGATCTCATCTCGGTACCTAATGGCAGTCAGGCTACCTCTGGCGAGCACATGGAGGGCTGTGCGGCCCCCCAAAGAAATGCCTACCCACACCATGACTGACCCACCGCCAAACCGGTCATGCTGGAGGATGTTGCAGGCAGCAGAACGTTCTCCACGGCGTCTCCAGACTCTGTCACGTGCTCAGTGTGAACCTGCTTTCATCTGTGAAGAGCACAGGGCGCCAGTGGCGAATTTGCCAATCTTGGTGTTCTCTGGCAAATGCCAAACGTCCTGCACGGTGTTGGGCTGTAAGCACAACCCCCACCTGTGGACGTCGGGCCCTCATAGAGTCTGTTTCTGACCGTTTGAGCAGACACATGCACATTTGTGGCCTGCTGGAGGTCATTTTGCAGGGCTCTGGCAGTGCTCCTCCTGCTCCTCCTTGCACAAAGGCAGAGGTAGCGGTCCTGCTGCTGGGTTGTTGCCCTCCTACGGCCTCCTCCACGTCTCCTGATGTACTGGCCTGTCTCTTGGTAGAGCCTCCATGCTCTGGACACTACGCTGACAGACACAGCAAACCTTCTTGCCACAGCTCGCATTGATGTGCCATCCTAGATGAGCTGCACTACCGGAGCCACTTGTGTGGGTTGTATAATTTTTTATGTATATAATTTTTGGGGGATGTGTGTATTGTTTCGTATTGTTACTGCACTGTTGGAACTAGAAACATAAGCATTTAGCTGAAACTGCAATATCTGCTAAATGTGTTTGCAACCAACAAAATTAGATTGAGAATTTCTGAACACTGAGTGGTTTCCTGAGCAGTTTATTTAAATCTTTGAGTACTCTCTGCTACAGTGTGTGTGCATTTTACCTCATGCTCCTTCTCCTGTAGGACCAGTAGAATGTCTCCAGGCTCAGTGCCTGGGGCTTGGTCAGCCTCTCCAGTGAAGCTTATTTTCTGGCCATGCCTCATGCCTTTATCAACATGGACCTCCAACAGCTTGGTCTCCTTGTTCACCTTACGACCCTCACACTTCTTACAGCGGTCCTTCTCACTGATCACCTCCCCTATACAAAACACAAACAGATTAGTTTCCTAACAATTTTATTTTTATAGTGTATTCATTATTGCAGACCACGTGTGTGTGTGTGTGTGTGTGTTCCTACCCTCTCCGTTGCAGTCTGTGCAGACTGACTGCATCTGTTGGACCATGCCAGGAGCCAGCTGTCTGATCATGATCCTCATGCCTCTCCCTCTGCAGGCCACGCACTTCTGCACCGCCCCCGCCTTACCCCCGGCACTGGAGACAGACCAGAGAGAGGAGAGTCAAGTATCACATTTAACAATATAGATCTCATGTTAAAGGGGCAATCAGCAATCACACCTACATTCATTTTTGGACTTGTACCCATTGATTCTAAAATATTATAACTTATAAATGAACTTTGTTCATTTGTCATATCCCATCACAACCCAAAATATAACCTTGTTTTACAAACAAAGTAAACAAACGGTATACAGCTTCAAAATATGGTAAAAACGATACATTTTTATATCATGAATGTTTAGTCCTCTGTTCACTCCTCTGTCCACTCTGTCCACTATCTCTCTGTCCACTAAAGATATTTATACAGAACAAAAATAAAACGGAACGTGTTGGTCCCATGTTTCAAAACCTTTCCAGGTGCATAAAAAGCTTACCTCTCAATTTTTTTGAAGAAATGTGTTTACATCCTTGTTAGTGAGCATTTCTCCTTTTCCAAGATAATCCATCCTGACAGGTGTGGCATATCAAGGAGCTGATTAAACAGCCTGATCATTACACAGGTGCACCTTGTGCTGGGTACAATAGAAGACCACTAAAAATTTGCATTTTTGTCACACAACACAATGCCACAGATGTCTCAAGTTGATGGAGCTTGCAATTGGCATGCTACTGCAGGAATATCCACCAGAGCTGTTGCCAGATAAATGAACATTAAATTATCTACCATAAGCTACCAACGTCATTTTAGATAATTTGACAGTACGTCCAACTGGCCTCAAAACCGCAGACCACATGTAACCACGTCAGCCCAGGACGTCCACAACCGGCTTCTTCACCTGCGGGATTGTCTGAGACCAGCCAACCAGACATCTGATGAAACAGAGTTTGAACAACCAAAGAATTTCTGCACATATTGTCAGAAACCGTCTCAAGGAAGCTCATCGTCCTCACCAGGGTCTTGACCTGATTGCAGTTCGGCGTCGTAACCAACATCTATGGGTAAATGCTCACCTTCGATAGCCACTGGAGAAGTCTGCTCTTCACAGATCAATCCCGGTTTCAACTGGTACCATGCAAATGGCACACAGCGTGTACGATGTCATGTGGGCGAGCGGTTTGCTGATGTCAGCATCGTGAACAGAGTGCCTCATGTTGATGGTGGGTTTATGGTATGGGCAAGCATAAGCTGAAGACAACGAACACAATTGCCTTTTTTATTGATGACATTTTGAATGCACAGAGATATCGTGACAAAATCCTAAGGCCCATTGTCATGTCATTCACCCGCCACCATCACCTCATGTTTCAGCATGATAATGCACGGCCCCATGTCGCAAGTATCTGCACACAATTCCTGGAAGCTGGAAATGTCCCAGTTCTTCTATGGCCTGCATACACACCCATTGAGCATGTTTGGGATGCTCTAGATTGACGTGTATGACAGCGTATCCAGTTCCCGCCAATATCCATCAAATCCGCACAACCATTGAAGAGGAGTGGGACAACGTTCCACAGGCCACAAACAACAGCCTGATCAACTCTATGCGACAGAGATGTGTCGCGCTGAATGAGGCAAATGGTGGTCACACCAGATACAGACTGGTTTTCTGATCCACGCCCCTACCAACCCACTAGGTATCTGTGACCAACAGATACATATGTCAGAGTATGTGAGCGGAATTGAAAATGGAAATCCCACTCATGGGGCGCAACACGTCCTTTCCAACTGCTCTGACAAAAACCGCTCCGAGCTCCAAAATTAAAAAAAAAAAAAATTGCAGCTCCAAATCCAATCCCTTCATTAAAATTACAATTTATCCAAAACCCATCTATTTCTGTGACTACCTGGACCTTTCATTTATTTTTTAAGTATTGAAACCAAACGATTTGAATGAAAAGTATTTTAATAAACATTAAAAGGTTAATGTAAGTGCTCAGAACTTCAAATAGGCTACATGTCATTAAAACAGCATATAAAACACTAAATAGGTCAGGAGCCAGACAAGCCTAAGAAGGAACAAAAATGAATTATTTAAGTTATATCCTACAAAAAAACACATTGTGATGAATTGTGTACAGATGAAGCAGATGCTAAGCTACATGACTGTTTTGCTAGCACAGACTGGAATATGTTCCGGGATCCTTCCGATGGCATTGAGGAGTACACCACATCACTCATTTGCTCCATCAATAAGTGCATCAATGATGTCGTCCCCACAGTGACCAGTACGTACATACCACCAACCAGAAGCCATGGATTATAGGCAACATCTGCACTGAGCTAAAGGGTAGAGTTGCCGCTTTCAAGGAGCGGGACACTAACCCGGAAGCTTAGAAGAAATCCCTCTATGCCCTCCGACGAACCATCAAACAGGCAAAGCGTCAATACAGGACTAAGGTCGGATCGTACTACACCGGTTCTGACACTCGTCGGATGTGGCAGGGCTTGCAAACCATTAGACTACAAAGGGAAGCACAGCCGAGAGCTGCCAAGTGACACGAGCCTACCAGATGAGCTAAACTACTTCTATGCTCGCTTCGAGGTAAATAACACTGAAACATGCATTAGAGCACCAGCTGTTCCGGGAGACTGTGTGATCACACTCTCCGCAGCCGATGCGAGTAAGATCTTTAAACAGGTCACAAGGCCGCAGGGCCAGAAGGATTACCAGGACGTGTACTGCAAGCATGCTCTGGTCAACTGCACAGTGTGTTCACTGACATTTTCAACCGATCCCTGACTGAGTCTGTAATACCAACATGTTACAAGCAGACCACCATAGTCCCTGTGCCAAAGAACACGAAGGTAACCTGCCTAAATGACTACCAACCCATAGCACTCACATCTGTAGCCATGAAGTGCTTTGAAAGGCTGGTCATGGCTCATAACACCATTATCCCAGAAACGCTAGACACACTCCAATTTGCATACCGCCTCAACAGATCCACAGGTGATGCAATCTCTATTGCACTCCACACTGCCCTTTCCCACCTGGACAAAAGGAACACCTACTTGAGAATGCTATTCATTGACTACAGCTCAGCGTTAAAAACCATAGTGTCCTCAAAGCTTATCACTAAGCTAAGGACCCTGGGAATAAACGCCTCCCTCTGCAACTGGATCCTGGACTTCCTGACAGGCCGCCCCCAGGTGTTCACTCATGACTGCACAGCCAGGCACAACTCCAACACCATCATTAAGTTTGCAGATGACAACAGTGGTAGGCCTGATCACCGACAACAACGAGACAGCCTATAGGGAGGAGGTCAGAGACCTGGCAGTATAGTGCCAGGACAACAACCTCTCACTCAATGTGATGATTGTGGACTACAGGAAAAGGAGGACCGAGCACACCCCTATTCTCATCGATGGGACTGTAATGGAGCAAGCGGAGAGCTTCAAGTTCCTTGGTGTCCACATCACCAACAAGCCAACATGGTCCAAGCACACCAAACAGTCGTGAGGAGGGAACAACAAAACCTATTCTCCCCTCAGGAAACTGAAAAGATTTGGCATGGGTCCTCAGATCCTCAAAAGGTTCTACAGCTGCACCATCGAGAGCATCCTGACTGGTTGCATAACTGCTCGGCCTCCGACCGCAAAGGCACTACAGAGTGTAGTACGAACGGCCCAGTACATCACTTGGGCAAAGCTTCCTGCCAGCCAGGACCTCTATACCAGGCAGTGTCAGGGGAAGGCCCTAAAAATTGTTATGGACTCCACCCACCCTCGTCATAGACTGTTCTCTCTGCTACTGCACGGCAAGCAGTATCGGAGCGCCAAATCTAGGTCCAAGAGGCTTCTAAACAGCTCCTACCCCCAAGCCATAAGACTCCTGAACATCTAATCAAATGGCTACTCAGACCATTTGCATTGCCCCACTCTACCCAACTGTACATATTACCCCAACTAACCAGTGCCCCCGCACATTGACTCTGTACAGGTACCCACGTGTAGTGTCACGCCATTGTTATTTTACAGCTGCTCTTCAATTACTTGTTACTTTTATTCCTTATTCTTACTCATTTTTTTCAACTGCATTGTTCGTTTTGTTATACATTTTTATTTAATACATTTTGTTGTATTAAATAATTTGTCTATAAAATGGTACATATACAGTGCATTTGGAAAGTATTCAGACTCCTTGACCTTTTCAACATTTGGTTAAATTACAGCCTTATTCTCAAAACTGATTAAATATTTTTTTTCTCACCTCAATCTTCACACACTACCTCATAATGACAAAGCCAACAGTTCATACATTTTTTTGCAAATGTATAAAAAAAAAATTTTTAAACTTATTAATTTAAAAGTATTCAGACCCTTTGGTATGAGACTTGAAATTGAGCTCAGGTGAATCCGGTTTCCATTGGTCATCTTTGAGATGTTTCTACAACTTGATTGGAGTCCACCTGAGGTAAATTCAATTGACTGGACATGATTTGGAAAAGCACACACCTGTCTATATAAAAAGGTCCCACAGTTTACAGTGCATGTCAGAGCAAAAACCAAGTCATGAGGTCAAAGGAATTTTCCGTAGAGTGCTGAGACAGGATTGTGTCGAGGCACAGATTTGGGAAGGGTAGCAAAAAATGTCTGCAGCATTGAAGGTCCCCGAGAACACAGTGGCCTCCATCCTTCTGAAATAGAAGAAGTTTGGAACCACCAAGACTCTTCCTAGAGCTGGCCACCTGGCCAAACTGAGCAATCAGGGGAGGAAGGCCTTGGTTAGGGAGGCAACCAAGAACCCGATGGTCACTGACAGTGCTCCAGAGTTCCTCTGTGGAGATGGTTGTCCTCCTGGAAGGTTCTCCCATCTCTGCAGCACACCACCAATCAAGCTTTTATGGTAGAGTGACCAAACAGAAGCCACTCCCCAGTAAAAAGGCACATGACAGCCAACTTAGATTTTCCAAAAGGCACCTAAAGGACTCTCAGACCATGAGAAACAAGATTCTCTGGTCTGATGAAACCAAGATTGAACTCTTTGGCATGAATGTCAACGGTCACGTCGGGAGGAAACCTGTCACCATCCCTTCGGTGAAGCATGGTAGTGGCAGCATCATGCTGTGGGGAAGTTTTTCAGCAGCAGAGACTGGGAGACTAGTCAGGATCAAGGGAAAGATGAACGTAGCAAAGTACAGAGAGATCCTTGATGAAAACCTGCTCCAAAGCACCCAGGACCTCAGACTGGGGTGAATGTTCACCTTCCAACAGGACAACAACCCTAAGGACACAGCCAAGACTATGCAGGTGTGGCTTCGGGACAAGCGTCTGAATGTCCTTGAGTGGTCCAGCCAGAGCCCGGACATCTCTGGCGAGACCTGAAAATAGGTGACCAGCGACGCCACCAAACCCGACAGAGCTTGAGAGGATCTGCAGAGAAGAAATGGGAGAAACTCCCCAAATACAGGTGTGCCAAGCTTGTAACGTCATACCCAAGAAGGCTTGAGGCTGTAACCATTGCCAGAGTGCTTCAACAAAGTACTGAGAGTCGAATACTTCATGGAAATGTGATATTCCATTTTTTATTTGTAATATTTACCAACATTTCTAAAAACCAGTTTTTGCTTCATTATGGGGTATTGTGTGTAGATTGAGGGGGGGGACGGGGCGACGACTATAATCCATTTTAGAATAAGGCTGTAACGTAAAAGTGGAAAAGGTCAAGGGGTCTGAATACACAATAGGCTGTGACATATAATTAAATACAAATTAAACAAAAAATGCCTTATTAGTGCCTTTGAATTCATTTTTAGAAAGAAGAGTTTGGCCAGTCTGACTTCAGGCTCATGCGATGGTGCCTAGAGAGCAGGCCAGCAGCGATGCATGTCTTTTCAAATGATTCTTTAGTTGTGGACACTACATCACCGCACTTGCTCTCTTGGTCCTCATCTTTGTAAGTCACCTTCATTTTGCAAGTGTGTGTTTTATCCGTTTCTTTATGAAAATATTTAGCAAACTCAATGACAGTAGTTAAAGAAAGAGGCTATAGCAGCACTTGTATTTATTTATTTATTTCACCTTTATTTAACCAGGTAGGCTAGTTGAGAACAAGTTCTCATTTGCAACTGCGACCTGGCCAAGATTAAGCATAGCAGTGTGAACAGACAACAACACAGAGTTACACATGGAGTAAACAATAAACAAGTCAATAACATAGTAGAGAAAAAAAAGAATCTATATATATTGTGTGCAAAAGGCATGAGGAGGTAGGCAATAAATAGGCCATAGGAGTGAATAATTACAATTTAGCAGATTAACATTGGAGAGATAAATGATCAGATGAACATGTGCAGGTAGAGATACTGGTGTGCAAAAGAGCAGAAAAGTAAATAAAATAAAAACAGTATGGGGATGAAGTAGGTAAATTGGTTGGGCTATATACCGATGTTGGCTGACCCTCATTACATATTCGTCACCAAACCCACTGGCTCCAGGTCATCTAAAAGTCTTTGCTAGGTAAAGCCCCATGTTATCTCAGCTCATTGGTCACCATAGCAACCCCACCCGTAGCATGTGCTCCAGCAGGTATATTTCACTGGTCATCTCCAAAAGCCAACACTTCCTTCAAGTTCTCTGTTGCCAATGACTGGAACAAATTGCACAAAAATAAAAGTTTTTTTTTTTTATATCACTGAAGCTGGATGGAGTCTTATATCTCCCTCTCTAACTTTTAGCATCAGCTGTCAGAGCAGCTTACCGATCATTGCACTTATACACAGCCCATCTGTAAATAGCCCACTCAACTACCTCATCATCTGCACATATATCACTCCAGTGTTAATGCTAAATTGTAATTATTTCACCTCTATGGCCTATTTATTGCCTACCTCCCTGCATTTGCACACACTGTACATAGATTTTTCTATTGTGTTATTGACAGCACGTTTGTTTATGTGTAACTGTGTTGTTTTTGTCGCACTGCTTTGCTTTATCTTGGCCAGGTCGCAGTTGTAAATGAGAACTTGTTCTCAACTGGCCTACCTGGTTAAATAAACGTGAAAAACCCCCACAAAAAAACAAGTAGACTACAAATGCATGGTGAGCCAGGCATGCCCTGACCTCGTGAAGTGAGCACTACTGGAGCCAAATTGGTGCGAGCGAAAAGGTCGACGCTCCAGCTCCGCTCACATACTCGGGGCGGCAGGGTAGCCTAGTGGTTAGAGCGTTGGACTAGTAACCGAAGGTTGCAAGTTCATATCCCTGAGCTGACAAGGTACAAATCTGTTGTTTGAAAATCTGGATGTCATTGAAAATAAGAATTTGTTCTTAACTGGCTTGCCTAGTTAAATAAAGGTAAAATAAAAAAATACTCTGTATTCCAAGACATGTAAACTCCATAGATAGGTCCTAATGAATTCAATTGACTGATTTCCTTTTATGAACTGTAAATCAGTAAAATATTTTAAATTGTTGCATGTATATTTTTGTTCAGTGTATTTCAAAAAGTGTAGTAGCTCAGCAACTACCAACATTGATCTCCATGCGAATTATATTATTTTAAAGTGTGTGTGTAGACTCACCCATTGCAGGATGCACACAGGACATTCTTGCTGAGTTGTAGTTTGGTTGTTTTACCATTGTAGAGGTCTTCCAGTGAAACTCTGTTAGACAGGTAGGCAGGGTAAGGAATAACTAAAATAATGTGTCTGGATGAGGACCATAGATGTGAAGGGAGAATAACTGTTACTCACTTGAGGGGATGCACCATGTCCTCGCCTCTCCTGCGCCCTCCATTGCGTCCTCCCCCTCCGCGTCCCTGCCCCCCCATGAAGCCAAACAGCCCCCCTCCAAAGATGTGGGAGAAGATGTCATCCATGCCAGCCCCTCCACCACCTCCCTCCCGCAGCCCCTGCTCTCCATAGCGGTCATAAAGCTCCTTCTTTTCTGGATTGGTCAGCACCTCATACGCAAAACTTATCTCTTTAAACTGGGAGAGATGGGGGGGGGGGGTCATTAGGGAGGAACCTGCCATTGTCCATCATAACTACCTCCCACAGACATTCTACATAATCAGGTGACATTTTTCATACTGTTAAATTTAAATCCACATGAACAATCATCACGTTGTTGTCTCACAGATCCTCTCATCTCAATAGTCTAGGTTTCCTCTCCTTCATCTGCACTGATGTTACACAGGTCAGATGATAGCGATGCAGAACAAGATGCTGGTTGGGGCAGTGCTGCAGATGAACCAAAGGTGACCAGGAAAGAGGGTGCCTCAACAGACTAGCTGGTGCATTCTTGCTATGGAGAAGAGGCCATTTGAGTAATACCAAAAGCGATTGATACCAGCCTCTGTTACTGCACAATACAGATAGGCCCATGTGATGGTACTACCATGACTAGTGGTCATGATGTGGCTTGATCAGTGTTATGTGCTGCTGTGAATCGTTTTGTGTGTACTGTGTCATGTTTTGATTGTGTTATTTGTGTAACTGCCCGTCTCTTACCTTGTCCCCTGCATCTGGGTTCTTATCAGGGTGAAACTCTTTGGCCAATTTGCGGTATGCCTGAACACAAGAGAGACAGACCTACATTACCAGTCACTGTCTGGGAGTGGGCTGTTGTAGGGCCAACATTTTCTAACTGCGTAGCTTTACCCTGCTGCTGCGGCAAGAGAAACACTTGGTGAATCTGAAAACATTCTAACGTTAGCTAGCTAGCTAGCATGCTTAACATAATCATCCTCCTCATGACAATCCCTAGTAAAATAGCAATCTGTAGTATCTGTCAAAAACATGACGACAGAGTAACTAACTTTAGACCATATTAGCTAACAATAATATATGTAGTTAGCCAACATTACCAGACAAATGAGATACATCCCGAGCTCATTATGTACTAGCTGGCTATAACTAGCAAATAACATACCTAGTACCTCTATATGGTTTTACTCTGTCAGCTTTGTTTTACTCACGCCAGCTAGCGCAGCATCTTATGCTAACGTTAGCTAGCTCCTGCAGCTAACTTCGCGCAGCAGTCTGCACTGCCTAGCAACGATCGGCCGCTGCCTGTGCTACGTTTCTATGCGTAAAGACGGTAGCCCTAGTTTCTCATGTATAAAATACATATAACCAAATTCCCAACAGGTAGTTAACTAGCAGTCTTAAATCGCGCTTTTCAAATCAGAGAAATACTTACTTTTCATTAGATAGAATATGCATAGAATATGCACTGTCTAGCTCGCATGATTAGCTAGCTAACGTTAACTAGCGATAGTTTAACTAGCTGGGTTAGCTTAGCATCTGAATAGTGTTGGTAAGGCCACATCAACCCTGTTTTGCGGTCATATAATTTCCTGTAGGCGCTGATTGTGTATTATTTATTTACATAACACCAGTCACTTACCTTCTTTAGGTCGTTTTCTGAGGCGGAGGGTGAAACTCCGAGGATGTCGTATAGCTTGGTATCCACAACGTTGGCCATAATGCTAGCTAACGTTAGTCAACTACAGCCAGAAATACCTTCTGCCGAGGAAAGGAAACGAGAGAAGATAAACAAGCCGGGTGGGAACGTCATAAGCAATGCGTCAATATGGGTCAGTGCTGACAGTCAGCTGATAGGTTTACAGAGAGCAGCAGAGATTATGGAGGCATGTAGCTACAAATATTCATATTTATTTGTATAAACCTATCTCTAGGCTAGTTGCAGTTTTGAATAACGCCGGCTCGTCAATGTTGGAAGTACCCTTCTGACTGGGCCACCTAGTTAGCATTTTAATCATCTCCTGTTATGTTTTACTAGGGGCATGCAGTCTGTGCTATGTTTTAAGGGTGCTACACATTTTGGAGGGACTTGTCAAGAATATTCAAGAAGCGCAGTATCTTTGGCACACCAATAAACCACACATGCTCGGCGTAGATTTGATTGCTCGTTCCCGCAATAGTGTCCGCCATTTTGATTTAAAATATGTGAGAATCCTTTTCTGTCTTGCTCCAATCTCCAGCATAAAAGCGACAACTAATTTACTGAACCTGGGATTGTCCTATACACAGTTGGAAGGGTCAGGCAGCTTCTGGTGAGTTGACAAGAAAACACTCGACAGATTACTGACATATTTGGTTAAATAACCTGGACGTGCATCACCAGTTGACTGGTTTGGAACATAAACAAAATGCTCAGCTAGCAGGTTAACAACACTGACGCACTGAAGCCAAAGTCAAGGTAGGTGCTTGTCGTAGTTTAGCTGAGAATTCTCAACCCCACGATATCGTGGAGATTATAGTTCCCAGAGTCGTAGCTGTGACATGGCAAGATTGCAATAATCAGACTGGCTATATACGCAGTCTAACGTTAATTAGCAGCGCGTAAGCTAGCAACAACATCCGTATTCTACTAGCTAGCTAATATATGCTCAGACATTTGACAGTCATGGATAGCTAGCCACCTTGCTACGCAGCACTGCATCCTAAAGATGAGGAGAGTCAGCTGTGTGTGCTGGAACACACTAATTACTGTTATCTCTCTCTATCACTTTCAGGTTGCAGAGGTAGTGATGGCTTGTGTGTGAGGGAGTGTGTGTGTGTAATCATCCCTACAGATTCATGACCGTTCCTACCTGCATATTTGAAATAAATGACTGAAGAGGTCTGACCTAGGACACACATTTTACTAAGGTAAGAAGAAAACACACTCACACCTGACACATTATGCTCACTTAAAGATATAATCTAGACTATCTGTTCGCTTCAGGTTTGAAGTGCTTCCCCTGTAAACTGAGAGTGTGTGTCTGACTGTCACCCCCCCAATCATACCCCCTCCTTGGATCCTTCTTTAGCAAGATAATGGGAAACCTCATAAAACACAAGACCAAACAGAAAAATTAAAGTTGCAAAACCTATGATACACAGTGAAGTTGGTGTTTTCTATTCACTGTGTCTCTCCTCCCAGCAGCAGCAGCAGCCATGTTCTGGAAGTTTGACCTGCACACGTCGTCCCAGCTGGAGGCCCTGCTTGAGAAAGACGATGTCACGCTCACTGAGCTCATGGAGGAGGAGGACGTACTGCAGGAGTGCAAGGCCCAGAACCGCAGGTTAGCCTTTATCATTAGCCCCTGCACACTTTTTATTAGCTCTAGCATTTCCAAAGCTAACAAGTGTCTGTTGGCTCCTCTCTGGGCCCCAGGCTGCTGGTCTTCCTGTCCCAGGACACCTGCATGCAAGAGCTGCTGCACCTCATCACCACAGAGCCACCTGCTGGTCTGGAAGAGATCAAACGCTTCAAGTGAGTCGATACACACATGCACGTACGTCCAGTCAGTCACTGGGATGCTTCAATGAGCGTGTGTGTGTGTTCCAGGCATCCTAACATAGCATGTGAGCTGCTGACGAGTGATGTAGGGGTGATAAATGATAAGCTGGGGGGAGAGAAGACCCTTCTGGACATCCTGTACTCCTTCCTGGAGCAGCCCCCTCCCCTCAACCCCCTCCTCGCATCCTTCTTCAGCAAGACCATTGGAAACCTCATCACACGCAAGACCGAACAGGTACAGTAACAAACACATCTTACACACAGTTAAAGGGATACTTCGGGGTTTAGGCAATTAAGCCTTATTTCCTACTTACCCAGAGTCAGATGAACTCATGGATACCATTTTTATGTCTGTGTGTGCATTTTGAAGGTAGGATATCGGTAGCTTAGTGCTTTTGGAAGTCTCCACAAACTACTAGCCAGCTCCTCTCAAAAGCAGGGAAATGGACCTAACTACTCCAAAGCTGGGTGGTTGGTCATTTATATTCTTACAAAGCTATACATAGTAATCAGTATTTTATACATTTGTAAATTTTTCTGATAATCACAAGAAACAAGGATCTATCCACTTCCTCATTCTGTCCCCTTGTCACATAGAGATTGCAATGTTGTATCTGTCTGTGGCACTACCCATGCGCTCACAGGCGCAATAATGGGACAGATACAGCATTGCGATCTCTGTGACAACGGAGCAGGATGAGGAATTGGATATAATCTTGTTTCTTATGATAATCAGTCAAATGAACACAAAACATAAAAATGGTATCCATGAGTTTGTCTGACTCTCGGCAAGTAGGGGGAAAAAGGCTTAATTGCCTAAACCCTGAAGCATCCCTTTAATGGTTCTAATCTGGTTGTTGTGTTCCGTTTCCTGCAGAGCAAGGAGATTTCGTCTCTCCAATGTAGATTAATAAAATTGGTTATAATAATCTATATTGTTGACATATAGGTTTTCAGTTGATCTGGGTGACAGGTGGTTGTGTTGTGGTCTCTGTAGGTGATCTCCTTTTTGCGGGGAAAGGAGGGTTTCCTGGGTCTGGTTCTGAAACACATCAACACATCGGCCATGATGGACCTCCTGCTACGCCTCATCAGCTGTGTAGATCCTGCTCCTCTCCGACAAGACACACTCAATGTATGTCACACACACACACACACACCCTCAGTGTGACTTAAAATATGTAATGGTGTGTTTGTGTTCCCTCTGCAGTGGTTGAATGAAGAGCGGCTGGCCCAGAGGCTCATAGAACTCATTCACCCTGGGAAAGACACGGAGGTGAGACACACACACACACAATCTACTGATGACTAGAGTGCTGTCAGAGGAGTAATGTAGCCAAATGTGTTTCAGAGACAGTCGAATGCATCCCAGACTGTGTGTGACATCATCCGTTTGAGCAGAGACCAGACCAATCAGCTCCAAGAGAACTCTGAGGCCGACCCTCTGCTTGCCGTGCTGGAGTCGTAAGTCACTCTCTCACTCTCTCTCTCTCTCTCTCTCTCTCACACACACACACCTACCTGTAATTCCCTCTGTCCTGTGTGTTCCTGCAGGCAGGAGTGTGTGAGTCAGCTGCTGGACAACATGTTTGTGGGAGAGAGCACAGAGAGCTGCATCGTATACGGAACTCAAGTCCTTCTCACCTTACTGGAGATCAGGAGGCCGGGGTTGGTGTTCCATTCTCACATTCCTATAAAGCCTACCGAATAGGATGTATAGGAATTTGGTCATAGGCTAGCCCCTCTTTGACTCACAGATTTTCACAAATCCTAACTGTGTCTTTGGTGTGTGTGTGTTCCAGAGTGGAAGGTGTGCTGGATGTGTGTGTTCTGGGATATGAAAGGTGTGTCGTCAACAGCATCCTGCAGGCTGTCCAACCCCACCTCAAACACTACCACCAACTACTGCTGGATCCTCCCAGGGTAAACTCGCAGACACACACACAGGGTTGGGCGGTAATTCAGATTTTCATATTGTCCTTTTCTCATCCTGGGATTTACAGTATTAGTGCACAAGGTGGCACCAAAAAACTTTTTAAAAAGCCCATCGGTTGTCTGTTACCAGAATGCTACCAAAATTAGCACAAGTAATAGTGAACGAGCACAAATGAAAATAAAAAATTGCAAAGACGACTATCCAGCTCATAAAGTTATAGATGTGTGTGTGTGTAGGCGCTACCAAATGTCCTTTTTGGTGAGTTTGGACATTACAAAGCGATTGTGAACAGGAGACATTGTGCAAAGGAACAAAGTTTTGATGCGTGCTTGTCTGAAGGAAGGACAGTACTGGCTCTGGAGCAGCATGTGAACAAGCTGTGTTTGTGTGGTATCTGGAGTCTCTAGGGCAACTGGGCCTGCCTGCTCTGCCCGGTGAAGAGGGGGGGAGCAGACAGGCCTAGAATGGAGAGGAGAAAACAATGCAAGGACATTAAGATGGCACTGGCAGCTGTACAGATAACCCATCCAAAGGGCTTTGACTTCTCAAACATGGCAGAAAGCTAACACGATATGATGCCCCAATACCTTATTAATTCAGCCACTTACTTACATAACTAGCAAGTTAGACTTAGGGGTTGCTATCAAATCAAAGTTTATTTGTCATGTGTGCTGAATACAACAGGTATTACAGTGAAATGCTTGCTTACAAGCCCTAACCAGCAGTGCAATTTCTAAGTGGAGAAAAAAAAGGAAATAACCAGTGAAAATAACAGTAGCGAATCTTTATACAGGTGGTACCGGTACAAAGTCGATGTGCCGGTTAGTCAGGCTAATTGAGGTAATATGTGGGTGTATAGTTAGTGACAATGCATAGATGATAAACAGTAGCAGCAGTGTAAAATAGGGTGTTTTTCATGCAGGAAAAAAAGATACAACGCAGAAATATCTTGCTGCGTTTTTTCGACACAGATCTAAAATGCTTCTTATTGTAATTTCTGCTCGGGATCGAACGCATTTTGTGCTTCAGTTGTACTTCTCCACTCGGATGAGAGTTCACGAATGAACCGGCATTCTATCACCAGACAGCGCTCTGACTGATGTGTAGCTACATTTACCGGTACCTTTCTCTGTGTAGCCAGCTTCATTTTCTCAGGTAAAATGCTAGATTAACTTAAAACAAAACATTAGGAAATGTAGCTGGCTACATTCTTTCTATAAATAAACTTTAGAAATATGGCAGCCATGCATTGTTTTTACAAAAAAAATACCATGCTTTTTCATGGGTAAGCTCATTTATTACTTATGTGGCTGCCAGCCAAATAGAGTAGCACTTCTGTTGTCATCTGATGAAAATTAAGCTATTTTCTGCCGAATGTGTTGCACTAATGTATTTTCTGTGATGGATAACTTTAGTTGCATGTCCCTGATCACTCTATTGAAGCGAAAAACCACAACTTTCAATATAAAACGCGACCCCTGTCAATACACAGCTGGACTCAACCTGCTCCCGCTTTCTCCCATTGTGCTATTTACAAACAAACAGGAGATGGCTCAACTGTTCTGTGGAACTAAGGTGAGCTTCATAATGTAATGTGACCGGTGAAATGAAGAACGAGATCTGCTTTATCTCTTAACATATTGCACAAGTTGACTGCAGGTATTTACTTAAGTATACATAAAAATGTATTGGGAAAAACTTCAAATAAATAGTTGTAATGTTGACGCTATTGAAAAACCATTCTGTGGCTATTTCCAAGTACCTCAGTATACCGTGCAAGCCTACACACACATGCACACCTTCAACATACACACATCCTGTATTCTCTATGTCACCCTTCCAGTCTTGCGGTGTTATACATTCTTGGAGCTGTAATGTCAGCTATTCATCACACCATAAAACTAAATTACACCTGTCTATGTGCGTGTGTTTCTAGCGGACCCCCATGCTGACCAGTCTAGGTGTGTTGGAGGTGCCACTGGGTAACTGTCGTCTCCATGTGGCCAGACTAATGGCCTCCCTACTACAGACCACTAACATGAGTTATTACACCTGTTTTGACGACACGATTTATAACAACACCGTCACACTGGAGCTCTGCAGACTCCAGACCCTAAGCCTCCTACTGGTGAGTATACTCGCACACAGCATGTCCTGGTTTGTATACATATTTTATCTGTTAACCGGTTTGTGTTGTCTGTTGCAGGACCTGTTCTTTAAGTACACCTGGAACAACTTCTTGCACTTCCAAGTGGAACTGTGTGTGGCAGCCATTCTCAGCCACTCTGCTCAGGAGGAGAGGCCCCAGGTTGGCCTGGTTATCCAGGAAAGGCCCTTGGTTCCCCTGGAGGACATTCCCCAGGCCAGCTTTGTGGCCCAGGAAAAACCCATGTTTCCCCAGAAGGAGAATCCTCAGGGCAGCCTCCCGACCCAGGAAAAGCCCAGGCTTCAGCAGGAGCCCCAGGAAAACCATGCCTTGCCTGGCCCCAAACCACCACTGCCCTCTGTTCCTCCTGACATCTCCACACATAACCCACTGGTTACCCATGTACGTGTCTCTGTCTGCCTGTGTTTCTCTGTAACATATTCTCTCTCAAGGTCTCCCTCTCCCTCACTCTTTCTTTCTCTCTCTCCATCTGTAGTTGTTTCAGGACTGTCGTCTGGTTCAGAGGATATTGGAGGCCTGGGAGGAGAATGATAAGACTCAGTAAGACACTCAGTGCCGGAGAAAATAGAGCCCTAAGGAGGCGCAAGTGTCAAACACACATTAGTTTGCATTTTGGTAATCTAAATACTGGTGCGGTGGCATTTTCCAGCCCTAACTCCAGGTTCGGCAATTTACCTGTCTAACATTAGCGTGAGGAGGGGTGGCAATATTTGAGGTGTGTCATTAAAAACAAGTGCAAAAGCCCTTCTGACCCTGTCCGATTTAGAAATATTGTTGGTGTTTTAATAAACAGATTGCTTTTTTTGTTCGATATCAAGCCCTCCATAGGCTGCCTTTACCCGAGGCTACTAAGGCTGGTTCAACAGCAATGCCTTGTGTTTTTTATCCTGGCATTGCAAAGTAGCCTTCCATGAAAGGTGTTTAAATGGTCTATTCGTCGGAGTTAATTTTGCTTGTTCGAGTATCCATCTCCAAAGAGTGCCTCATCTGGTTACCAAAGACGCACTCCTCTAGACTTAATTAAATTATTCTGTCCTATAATGCAATATCAACAGTATGCCTAGGCTATATTGAGAACGTGCCTCACACATACAATTTATGGGAGCCTAGTATTTTTTTATTTTAGGAGAAGTGCAATGCGTACGGACATGTAGGCGTGGTTAGGCTCGTTGAAGAGAGTTGCAACGTTGACCAGCAACACTCCAAACAGGCTATTGAGCAAACACTGGATTAAAAAAATAAAATAAAAACATTTCTGTTGCTAATTGTTACTGTAGCCTATGCTATTTAAAAACTGTAGGATCAATCCACAATTGACCAGAATGAGAATATTCTGTACTCCAAGACGAATTGGTGTTGATGACAATGCAAATACTGTCAATAACTTACAGAACTTGAAACAAAACGCATTCGGTATTAAGCCATGGAACATGTTGATTGGCCAGTGAGTGGCCAAGCCCTCATGACACCGACAGCTTGTTTATTCATCAAAACCCAGCCATTTCATGCCACTGCCAGCTATTGCGCTCATATTTCCCTCTGTGAAAATATAACAAATATTTCTGGCACACCCTGAACCTATTACGCCCTGCCAACGCTTAGATTTACCACTGCGTTAGGTTTGTTAATAGAGCCCTCAAACTGTTGAAGTTAAACAGATTCAACAGTTCAGCTGTTTTTGCTCTTGTTTGTCATCTGTGATTGGTGTGTAACAGTGTGTCATGAGTGTAGGTTGTTAACATTTATAAATGTAATTGTGCATGTTACATTTTCTCATGAACTTGTGTGTTCTCAGGGCAGAGGGGGGTATGAGGAGAGGCTACATGGGTCACCTGACAAGAATCGCTAATACTGTAGTCTGTAACATGGAGAAAGGACCAGTCCGCATCCAGATCAGCAGCCTTATTACAGGTAGGGCTGTGTGTGTTACTTAGGCCTACGGACATAGCAAGCTTATTGTAGAGTAAATGTATGCGTGAAGCTCTCTACTGTCTGTGTTGCAGAGCTGCCTAAGGATTGCAGGGGGCGCTGGGAGAGCTTTGTAGACCAGGCCCTGACAGAGACCAACAGGAAGAACACTGTAGACCTGGTACACATACCTGCTCACACAAATGCACACCAGTGTTTCCCATAGCATTTTCTTCAGGAGTGGTGGCAAGGGTAGCCGGGGGGTGTGCATTGGTACAAGCGGGGGACTTTGCCAATAAGCCAACGACTATCCATTTTTAAGTGCGCGTCTCGTCATTAAAATATATATATATAAATATATTGTGTGTAGATTGAGGAACAACAACAAACTTAATCCATTTTAGTATAAGGCTGTAGTGTAACTTTTTCCACATTTCATGTTACAGCCTTATTCTAAAATGTATTAAATAGTTTATCAATCGACGCACAATACTCCATAATGACAAAGCTAACACAGTTTGTTTTTTTTGTTTGCAAAAAAAAATTTAAACATTTTTTTATACTGAAATATGACATTTACATTAGCATTCAGACCCTTTACTCAGTACTTTGTTGAAGCACCTTTGGCAGTGATTACAGCCTTGAGTCTTCTTGGGTATAAGCTTGGCACATCTGTATTTGGGGTGTTTATCCCTTTGCAGATCCTGTCAAGCGCCATCGGGTTGGATGGGGAGCGTCGCTGCACAGTTATTTTCAGGGCTCTTGATCGGGTTCAAGTCCGGGCTCTGGCTGGGCCACTCAAAGACATTCAGAGACTTGTCCTGAAGCCACTCCTGTGTTGTCTTGGCTGTGTGCATAGTGTCATTGTCCTGTTGGAAGATGAACCCAGTCTGAGGTCCTGATCTTTCTGGAGCATATTTTCATCAAGGATCTCTGTACTTTGCTCCATCTTTCCCTTGATCCTGACTAGTTTCCCCAGTCTCTGCCGCTGAAAAACATCCCCGAGCTTGATGCTGCCACCACCATGCTTCATCGTAGGGATGGTGCCATCCTCCAGATGTGATGATTGGCATTCAGGCTAAAGAACCTTGTTTCGCATGGTCTGAGAGTCCTTTAGGTGCCTTTTGGCGAACTCCTCAGTAACAGGCACCGCCGCCCACTTGGAGTGGCTTCCGTCTAGCCACTCTACCATAAAGGCCTGAGTGGTGGAGTGCTGCAGAGATGGTAGACCCTTCCAGAAGGACAACCATCTCCACAGAGGAACACTGGAGCTCTGTCAGTGACCATCGGGTTCTTGTTCACCTCCCTGACCCAAGGCCTTCCTCCCCTGATTGCGCTGTTTGGCTGGGTGTCCAGCTCTAGGAAGAGTCTTGGTGGTTCCAAACTTCTTCCATTTAAGGATGGAGGCCACTGTCTACTTGGGGACCTTCAATGCTGCTGAAATGTTTTGGTACTCTTCCCCAGATCTGTGCCTCGACACAATCCTGTCTCGGAGCTCTACGGTCAATTCCGTCGACCTCATGGCTTGGTTTTTGCTCTGACATGCACTGTCAACTGTGGGACCTTTTTATATAGACAGGTGTGTGCTTTTCCAAATCATGTCCAATCAATTGAATTTACCAGAGATGGACTCAAAGTTGTAGAAACATCTCAAGGATGATCAATGGAAACCGGATGCACCTGAGCTCAATTTCCAGCCTCATAGCAAAGGGTCTGAATACTTATGTAAATAAGGTATTTTTATCAATTTACAAAAACATTTAACCTGTTTTTGCTTTGTCATTATGGGGTATTGTGTGTAGATTGTTTTTAAAAACATTTAATTAATTTTAGAATAAGGCTGTAACATAACATTTTGGAAAAAGTCAAGGGGTCGGAATACTTTCCGAACACTGTTTTTTATGTTTTTTATTTGATATATAATATTTTATTTTGCAACAGTTTAGCAGCTAAATGAATATAGGGGGAACTATGCATACCACAAATATAAACGCAACAATTTCTAAGATTTTACTGAGTTTCAGTTCATATAAGGAAATCAGTCAATTTAAATAAATACATTTGGTCCTAATCGATGGATTTCACATGACTGGGCAGGAACACAGCCATTGGTGGGCCTGGGAGGGCATAGACCCACCCACTGGGGAGCCAGGCCCAAGCAATCCGAATGAGTTTTTCCCCACAAAACGTCTTTATTACATACAGAAATACTCCTCAGTTTCATCAGCTGTCCGGGTGGCTGGTCTGAGAGGATCCAGCTGGTGAAGAATCCAGATGTGGAGGTCCTGGGCTGGTGTGGTTACACGTGGTCTGCGGTTGTGAGGCCAGATTCTCTAAAATGACGTTGGAAGCGGCTTATGGTAGAGAAATGGCTTATGGTAGAGAAATGATCATTCAATTCTCTGGAAACAGCTCTGGTGGACATTCCTGAAGTAAGCATGCCAATTGCACGCTCCCGCCAAACTTGAGACATCTGTGGCGTTGTGTGACAAAACTGCACGTTTTAGTGGCTTTTATTGTCCCCAGCACAAGATGTACCTGTGTAATGATCATGCTGTTTAATCAGCTTCTTGATATGCCACACCTGTCAGGTGGATAGATTATCTTGGTAAATGAGAAATGTTCACTTACAGGGATGTAAACACATTTTTGCACCAAATTTGACAAATAAAAAATACAATTCTAGGATCTTTTCAGCTCATGTAAAGTGTTGGTCCTATGTTTCAACTTATGTTTCATTTTTTGTTCAGTATACATACACATGTAAAACCCCTGGCTTCTGTGTGTTCCAGGTCTCTCACAACCTGCGCTCCTCCAGTGAAGATGATGACCGACAGAGTCCCTTCCCCAAAGAGCTGTCACTGCAACAGGTACATGAATTTAGAGTCATCTACTGCTCCTACTCTGTCCTGGTAGCTACCATGATCTAGGTCTGTTTTATATGACTGATATCTTACAGACATTCTCAGACTACCAAATCCAGCAGATGACTGCTAACTTTGTGGATCAGTTTGGCTTCAATGACGACGAGTTCTCAGAACACGGCGACAACATCAGGTAAGACGCACAAACGTGACATCAAGTAAGTTCAATCAAATGTATTTGTCACATACACATGGTTAGCAGGTGTTAATGCAAGTGTAGCGAAATACTTGTGCTTCTAGTTCCGACCATGCAGTAATATCTAACAAGTAATATAACCTAACAATTCTACAACAACTACCTTGTACACACAAGTGTAAAGGAATGAATATGTACATAAAAAATATATAAATGAGTGATGGCCGAATGGCATAGGCAAGATGCAGTAGATGGTATAGAGTACAGTATATACATATGAGATGAGTAATGTAGGGTATGAAAACATATAAAGTGGCATTGTTTAAAGTGGCTAGTGATACATTACATCAAGATGGCAATATGCAGTAGATGGTATAGCGTACAGTATATACATATGAGATGAGTAATGTAGGGTAAGTAAACATTATATAATATAAAGTGGCTAGTGATAAATTGATTACATACATTTTTCCATTATTAAAGTGGCTGGAGTTTCTGTCAGTATGTTGGCAGCTGCCACTCAATGTTAGTGATGTCTGTTTAACAGTCTGATGGCCTTGAGATAGAAGCTGTTTTTCAGTCTCTCGGTCCCAGCTTTGATGCACCTGTACTGACCTCGCCTTCTGGATTATAGCGGGGTGAACAGGCAGTGGCTTGTGTGGTTGTTGTCCTTGATGATCTTTATGGCCTTCCTGTGACATCGGGTGGTGTAGGTGTCCTGGAGGGCAGGTAGTTTGCACCCGGTGATGCGTTGTGCAGACCTCACTATCCTCTGGAGAGCCTTCCGGTTATGGGCGGAGCAGCTGCCGTACCAGGCGGTGATACAGCCCGCCAGGATGCTCTCGATTGTGCATCTGTAAAAGTTTGAGTGTTTTTGGTGACGAGCCAAATTTCTTCAGCCTCCTGAGGTTGAAGAGGTGCTGCTGCACCTTCTTCACCACGCTGTCTGTGCGGGTGGACCATTTCAGATTGTCCGTGATGTGTACGCCGAGGAACTTAACTTAACTTCCTTAAGTGGTTCTGACTTGATTATGACTGAGTGTGTATGTTCTATGCTGCAGCGCCACCTTTGACCGGATCAAAGAGATCAACTTCAACGTGGACACAGAGGACACTGTGAGTGACTGAGTCAATAACCTCTACCTCATATGCGCTTCCAGTTTTGAAATTTACTGTCTGTCATTACCTAAAATGCTCTTGGAGTACAGTCATGCATGAAATCTATGCATGAAACAGGCTAAGACTGCAGCATTTGAGGCCTGCACTAAAGAGAAGATCCAGTTGTTTGATGACAGCGAGGAAGAAGACATCTGGGAGGAGAGAGAGATCAACTATACTATGCACACCAAGTCTAGGACCAGGTACACACAAACTCATTAACAATACAACACACTGGGACTTTGTACACACACACACACACACACACACACACAGGCCTACATATATGCTATCTTAATTTGAGCCTGCTTCTCACGGCAGGAAAATAATCCTTCAACAGGAAATGTGGATTATAGTTAATGGAAATGTTTGTGGGTTAATGCATTTTTTTTGTCAGGGAAAATCAAATCTGACATTTTTAAAGTTACAAACTTTAGGAGCCTTTTTAAACCTTGAATATACTAGAATTTGCTTTTCCGGATGCTCAGGAAAATTCTTTGAAAACAGAGTGATCCAATTTAGACCGGAGATCTACCCACACACACAAAAGTAATGCTCTCTCTTGGTTTCTCAGGTTTGGGGGGCCACAGACGTCTGTTGGATCGGCTCAGAGTGATGGGATGAGCGATACTCCTGATAAGTCAACAAGTTCTGACACAGAGGGGGAGGTGCCTAATGAGGTCACAGGTCAGACTGAACACAGCAAGAACATCTGCCAGACGGAGACTGCACAGAGTAAGGATGACTATTTGACCCCAGGTCTGCTTGTGTGGGTGGGGGTATTTCATGGGTTTGCTGTGGAGTGTTTTAGTTTGTGGGGTGTTTTTGGTTGTGTGTGGTTCTAGTTTTCTTTGATTGTGTGTTGCTGTGGTAGTATAAGTTTGTGTGTCTGGTGCTTTTTCTGAGTTGTTGTTTCTCTCAGGCCCTGGCTGGGCGGCTAGTTTCGGGGAGGTGAACTTTAACTCCCCCTCATCTGGAGTGGACCCATGGGGTAGCCCCGCCCCCAAGCCTGGAGTGGGAGTAGACCCATGGGGTAGCCCCGCCCCCAAGCCTGGAGTGGGCGTAGACCCATGGGGTAGCCCTGCCCCCAAGCCTGGAGTGGGCGTAGACCCATGGGGTAGCCCTGCCCCCAAGCCTGGAGTGGGCGTAGACCCATGGGACAGCCCTGCCCCCAAGCCTGGAGTGGCCGTAGACGCATGGGGAAGTCCCGCCCCACAGCCTGTAACTACAGAGGCTGAGAAGGGCTGGGCCAAGTTCACTGACTTTCAGCCCTTTTGCTGGTGAGTGCAGCCATGTTTCAGGCCATCTTTTTTATCCTTCTGCTGTTTATGTATAGGATTATATTCTGACACATGTGTTTGTGTGTGTTCAGTTCAGAGACAGGTTTGAGGTGCACTTCTCCAGTGGACTCGGAGATCTGTGGGTCAGACAAAACTAAACCCAGCCAGGGAATGAACCGTAAGTCTGTGTGTTCTCTCCCTGCATTGTGAGTTGTGTTTGTGTACACTGAGTGTACAAAACATTAGGAACACCTTCCTAATATTGAGTTGCACCCCCTTTTGTCCTCAGAAGCACCTCAATTCGTCGGGGCGTGGACTCTACAAGGTGTCGAAAGTGTTCCACAGGGATGCTGGCCCATGTTGACTCCAATGCTACACACAGTTGTCAAGTTTGCTGGATGTCCTTTGGGTGGTGGATCATTCTTGATACACAGGAATTGTTGAAAAACCCAGCAGTGTTGCAGTTCTTAACACACTCAAACCAGTGTGCTTGGCACCTACTACCATACCCAGTTCAAAGGCACTTCAATCTTTTGTCTTGCCCATTCACACTCTGAATGGCACACGTACACAATCCATGTCTCAGTTGTCTCAAGATGTAAAAATCCTTCTTTAACCTGTCTCCTCCCCTTCATTTACACTGATTTGAAGTGAATTTAACAAGTGACATCAATGAGGGATCATAGCTGGTCAGTCTGTCATGGAAAGAGCAGGTGTTCCTAATGCAAAGTGTGTTCACTTTGCAGGGCATGTGTGTATAATTGTGTGTTTTCTCTGCAGCATGTGTGTGGAGTGTGTGTGTGGCGAGGAAGGCTCCCCTGGTAGCATCAGACACCTCTTCATCAGGAGGCTCAGACAGCGAGGAAGAGGAAGAAAAGACTGAATCTGTTACTATGGAGATTGTATCCAAGGAAATGGTCACTACAGAGACCATCGTCACAACCGCCGGACTGGAGACCATCAGACTTAACATGAACGTCAAGAACGAGAGAGCTGGCTTCAACAGGTATATACAGTGCATTTGGAAAGAATTCAGACCCCTTCACTTTTTCCGCATTTTGTTACGTGACGGTCCCTCGTTAATCTACACACAATACACCATAATGACAAAGAAAAAACAGGTTTTTAGACATTTTTGCAAATAGATCTCTTTTTAAACTGATCACAATTACATAAGTATTCAGACCTTTTACTCAGTACTTTGTTGAATCACCTTTTGGCAGCGATTACAGCTTTGTCTTCTTGGGTATGATGCTACAAACTTGGCACACCTGTATTTGAGGAGTTTCTCCCTTCTCTGCTGATCCTCTCAAACTCTTGTCAGGTTGGAGGCTGCCACCACCATGCTTCACCGTAGGGATGGTGCCAGGTTTCGTCCAGACATGACGCTTGGCATTCAGGCCGAAGAGTTCAGACCAGAGATTCTTGTTTTTCATAGTCTGAGTTCTTAAGGTGCCTTTTAGCAAACTACAAGTGGGCTGTTTAGTCAAATCAAATTGTATTTGTCACATGCCGAATATAACCTTACAGTGAAATGCTTACTTACAAGCCCTTAACCAACAATGCATTTTTAAGAAAATACCCCCAAAAGTAAGAATAACAAATATTAAAGAGCAGTAGTAAATAACAGTAGCGGTGCTATAAACAGGGGGTACCGGTGCGGAAGCAGGTAGGTAGAGTTATTAAAGTGAGGGGTGGCTTCCGTCTGGCTACGCTACAATGTATGCCTGATTGGTGGAGTGCTGCAGAGATGATTGTCCTTCTGGAAGGTTCTCCCATCTCCACAGAGGAGCTCTGTCAGAGTGACCATTGGCTTCTAGGTCACCTCCCTGACCAAGGCCCTTCTCCCCCGATTGCTCAGTTTGGCCAGGCGGCCAGCTCTAGGAAGAGTCTTGGTGGTTCCAAATGGAGGTTTACCGATTAATCGGAAGGGACGATTTTCAAGTTTTCATAACAATCGGAAATCTGTATTTTTGAACACCGATTTTTGTATACATTTTTTAAATATTTTTTTATTATATATATATATATATATATATATATTTTTTACACCTTTATTTAACTAGGCATGTCAGTTAACCTCTCTGAACCACCCATTCGGGATAATTGGCATCAGCAACGCTGAATAGCATAGCGCAACAGTCAAATAATATTACTAGAAAATATTCATATTCATGAAATCACAAGTGCAATATTTTGAAACACAGCTTAGCCTTTTGTTAATCACCCTGTCGTCTCAGATTTTGAAATTATGCTTTACAGCAAAAGCAATCCAAGCTTTTGTGTAAGTTTATCGATAGCCTAGCATAGCATTATGTACACTTAGCATCAGAAAGCTTGGTCACGAAAATCAGAAAAGCAATCAAATTAACCATTTACCTTTTGATCTTTGGATGTTTTCACTCACGAGACTCACGAGAAGGATTATTTTTATACCCAAAATACCGACGTTTGTTTGTCGCGTTATGTTCAGAAATCCACATGAAAGAGCGGTCACGGCAACGCAGACGGAAATTCCAAATAGTTTTCATAATGTCCACAGAAACATGTCAAACATTTTTTATAATCATTCCTCAGATAGTTTTTAAAATATATATTCGATATATCAACCGAGTGTGTAGCTTTTTCCATAACAGCGGGAGGAACAATGGCCGTTTTACTCATTTGAGCACCAACTCACTCTGAGAGCCCCCACCTATCCACTTACGCAATGTTATCCTTCACGCTCATTTTTTCAAAATAAAAGCCTGAAACTATCTAAAGACTGACACCTTAGGGAAGCCACAGAAAAGGGAATCTGGTTGATATCCCTTTAAATGAAGGACAGGAACACAGAAGTTTCAAAATAAGAGGCACTTCCTGATTGGATTATCCTCAGGCTTTCGCCTGCAATATCAGTTCTGTTATACTCAGACAATATGTTTACAGTTTTGGAAACTTTAGTGTTTTATATCCTAATCTGTCAATTATATGCACATTCTAGCATCTAGCCATGAGAAATAGGCTGTTTACTTTGGGAATGTTATTTTTCCAAACGTAAAAATAGTGCCCCCTAGCTTCAAGAGGTTAAGAACACATTCTTATTTTCAATGACTGCCTAGGAACGGTGGGTTAACTGCCTTGTTCGGGGCCAGAACGACAAAATTTTACCTTGTCAGCTCGGGGATTTGTTTTTGCAACCTTCCGGTTACTAGTCCAATGCTGCAACCACCTGCCTTACTTTGCATTCCATGAGGAGCCTGCATGGCAGGCTGACTACCTGTTACGCAAGGGCAGCAAGAAGCCAAGGTAAGTGGCTAGCTAGCATTAAACTTATCATATAAAAAAACAATCTAAACATAATCACTAGTTAACTACACATGGTTGATGATATTACTAGTTTATCTAGCGTGTCCTGCGTTGCATATAATCGAGTTTCTCATCGAAATCACAGCCTACTTCGCCAAACGGGCGATGTAGCACTGTCATTGCACCAAACCTAACCATAAACATCAATGCCTTTCTTTAAAATCAATACACAAATATATATTTCTAAACCTGCATATTTAGTTAATATTGCCTGCTAACATGAATTTCTTATAATTAGGGAAATTGTGTCACTTCTCTTGCGTTCCGTGCAAGCAGTCAAGGGTATATGCAGCAGTTTGGCCCACCTGGCTCGTTGCGAACTGTGTAAAGTCCATTTATTCCTAACAAAGACCGTAATTAATTTGCCAGAATTGTACCTAATTATGACATAACATTGAAGGTTGTACAATGTAACAGCAATATTTAGACTTAGGGATGCCATCTGTTAGATAAAATACGGAACGCTTACGTATTTCACTGAAAGAATAAACGTTTTGTTTTCGAAATGATAGTTTCCTGGATTTGACCATATTAAATCAAATCAAATTTTATTTGTCACATACACATGGTTAGCAGATGTTAATGCGAGTGTAGCGAAATGCTTGTGCTTCTAGTTCCGACAATGCAGTAATAACCAACGAGTAATCTAACCTAACAATTTCACAACTACCTTATACAAACAAGTGTAAAGGGATGAAGAATATGTACATAAAAATATATAAATGAGTGATGGTACAGAATGGCATAGGCAAGATGCAGTAGATGGTATCGAGTACAGTATATACATATGAGTTGAGTAATGTAGGGTATGTAAACATATCAAGTGGCATTGTTTTAAGTGGCTAGTGATACATTTTTTACATCAATTTTTCCATTATTAAAGTGGCTGGAGTTGAGTCAGTATGTTGGCAGCAGCCACTCAATGTTAGTGGTGGCTGTTTAACGGTCTGATGACCTTGAGATGGAAGCTGTTTTTCTGTCTCTCGGTCCCTGCTTTGGTGCACCTGTACTGACCTCGCCTTCTGGATGATAGCGGGGTGAACAGGCAGTGGCTCGGGTGGTTGTTGTCCTTGATGATCTTTATGGCCTTCCTGTGACATCGGGTGGTGTAGGTGTCCTGGAGGGCAGGTAGTTTGGCACCGGTGATGTGTTGTGCAGACCTCACTACCCTCTGGAGTACCTTACGGTTGTGGGTGGAGCAGTTGCCGTACCAGGCGGTGATACAGCCAGACAGGACAAGACAAATTTCTTCAGCCTCCTGAGGTTGAAGAGGCGCTGCTGTGCCTTCTTCACCACACTGTCTGTATGAGTGGACCAATTCAGTTTGTCCGGGATGTGTACGAAGAGGAACTTAACTGACTACCCTCTCCACTACTGTCCCGTCGATGTGGATAGAGAGGGTGCTCCCTCTGCTGTTTCCTGAAGTCCACGATCATCTCCTTTGTTGTGTGAGGTTATTTTCCTGACACCACACTCCGAGGGCCCTCACCTCCTCCCTGTAGGCCGTCTCGTCGTTGTTGGTAATCAAGCCTACCACTGTACCACCACCGTCTGTAGACTTGATGATTGAGTTGGAGGCGTGCATGGCCACGCAGTCGTGGGTGAACAGGGAGTACAGGAGAGGGCTCAGAACACACCCTTGTGGGGTCCCAGTGTTGAGGATCAGCGGGGTGGAGATGTTGGGCCACCCCCAGGTGGTGAGGGTAGGTAACGTCAAAGTCCAGTACCCAGTTGCACAGGGTGGGGTCCTATGTTATAATTAAGTCTATGATTTGATATTTAATAGAGCAGTCTGACTGAGTGATGGTAGGCAGCAGCAGGATTGTAGGCATTCATTCAAACAGCACTTTCGTGCGTTTGCCAGCCGCTCTTCGCTGTACTTCAAGCATTGAGCTGTTTATGACTTCAAGCCTATCAACTCCCGAGATTAGGCTGGTGTAATCGATGTGAATTGGCTAGCTAGTTAGCGGAGTGCGCGCTAATAGCGTTTCAAACGTCACTCGCTCTGAGACTTGGAGTAGTTGTTCCCCTTGCTCTGGGGCGCAGCTTTTCTGGAGCGATGGGTAACGATGCTTCGAGGATGGCTGTTGTCTGTGTTCCTGTTTCGAGCCCTGGTAGGGGCGAGGAGAGTGACGGAAGCTATACTGTTACACTGGCAATACTAAAGTGCCTATAAGAACATCCAACAGTCAAAGGTATATGAAATACAAATGGTATATAGAGAAATAGTCCTATAATTCCTATAATAACTACAACCTAAAACGTCTTACCTGGGAATATTGAAGACTCATGTTAAAAGGAACGACCAGCTTTCATATGTTCTGAGCAAGGAACTTAAACGTTAGCTTTTTTACATGGCACATATTGCACTTTTACTTTCTTCTCCAACACTGTGTTTTTGCATTATTTAAACCAAATTGAACATGTTTCATTATTTATTTGAGGCTAAATTGATTTTATTGATGTATTATATGAAGTTAAAATAAGTGTTCATTCAGTATTGTTGTAATTGTCATTATTACAAATACATTTAAAAAATTGGCTGTTTAATCGGTATCGGCTTTTTTTTTTGGGTCCTCCAATAATCGGTATCGGCGTTGAAAAATCATAATCGGTCGACCTCTAGTTCCAAACTTCTTCAATTTAAGAATGATGGAGGCCACTGTGTTGGAGACCTTCAATGCTGCAGGCATTTTTTGGTACTCTTCCCCAGAGCTGTGCCTCGACACATTCTTGTCTCGGAACTCTACAGAAAATTCCTTCGACCTCATGACTTGGTTTTTGCTCTGACATGCACTGTCAACTACAGTACCAGTCAAAAGTTTGGACACAGGGTTTTTATTTATTTTGACTGTTCTTCATTGTAGAATAATAGTGAAGACATCAAAACTATAAAATAACACATGGAATCATGTAGTAACCAAAAAAGTGTTAAACAAACCCAAAGATATTTGATATTCTTCAAAGTAGCCATCCTTTGCATTGATGACAGCTTTGCACACTCTTGGCAACCAGCTTCATGAGGTAGTTACCTGGAATGCATTTGAAATAAAAGGTGTGCCTTGTTAACACCCCTTAAGGATTGGACCCTTTTTTTTCAAATTTTCCCCTTAAATGACACTCAAATCTAACTGCCTGCAGCTCAGAACCTGAAGCAAGGATATGTATTTTCTTGATACCATTTGAAAGGAAACACTTATTTATATAGCCCTTCGTACATCAGCTGATACCTTTCTAGGGAGTTTTTCCTAGCCACCGTGCTTCTACACCTGCATTGTTTGGGGTTTTAGGCTGGGTTTCTGTACAGCACTTTGAGATATCAGCTGATGTATGAAGGGCTATATGAATAAATTTGATTTGATATCTCAAAGTGCTGTACAGAAACCCAGCCTAAAACCCCAAACAGCAAGCAATGCAGGTGTAAAAGCACGGTGGCTAGGAAAAACTCCCTAGAAAGGCCAAAACCTAGGAAGAAACCTAGAGAGGAACCAGGCTATGTGGGGTGGCCAGTCCTCTTCTGGCTGTGCCGGGTGGAGATTATAACAGAACCTGGCCAAGATGTTCATAAATGACCAGCATGGTCTAATAATAATAATAATAATAATAATAATAAGCAGAACAGTTGAAACTGGAGCAGCAGCACGGCCAGGTGGACTGTGGACAGCAAGGAGTCATCATGTCAGGTAGTCCTGAGGCATGGTCCTAGGGCTCAGGTCCTGTGTGTGTGTGTGAGTGAGAGAATTAAAATTAGAGAGGGCATACTTAAATTCACAGCCCCCCGACACAAACTACTGGAGGCTGAGACAGGAGGGGTCAGGAGACACTGGGGCCCCATCTGAGGACACCCCCGGACAGTGCCAAACAGGAAGGATATAACCCCACCCACTTTGCCAAAGCACAGCCCCCACACCACTAGAGGGATATCTTCAACCACCAACTTACCATCCTGAGACGAGGCCGAGTATAGCCCACAAAGATCTCCGCCACGGCACAACCCAAGGAGGGGGGGCCACAACCCAGACAGGAAGATCATGTCAGTGACTCAACCCACTCAAGTGACGCACCCCTCCCAGGGACGGTATGAAAGAGCCCTCGTAAGCCAGTGACTCAGCCCCTGTAATAGGGTTAGAGGCAGAGAATCCCAGTGGAAAGAGGGGAACCGGTCAGGCAGAGATAGCAAGGGCAGTTCGTTGCTCCAGAGCCTTTCCGTTCACCTTCCCACTCCTGGGCCAGACTCCACTCAATCATATGACCCACTGAAGAGATGAGTCTTCAGTGAAGACTTTAAGGTTGAGACCGAGTTTGCGTCTCTTACATGGGTAGGCAGACCGTTCCATAAAAATGGAGCTCTATAGGAGAAAGCCCTGCCTCCAGCTGTTTGCTTAGAAATTCTAGGGACAATTAGGAGGCCTGCGTCTTGTGACCGTAGCGTACGTGTAGGTATGTACGGCAGGACCAAATCAGAGAGATGGGTAGGAGCAAGCCCATGTAATGCTTTGTAGGTTAGCAGTAAAACCTTGAAATCAGCCCTTGCCTTAACAGGAAGCCAGTGTAGGGAGGCTAGCACTGGAGTAATATGATCATATTTTTTGGTTCTAGTCAAGATTCTAGCAGCCGTATTTAGCACTAACTGAAGTCTATTTAGTGCTTTATCCGGGGAGCCAGAAAGTAGAGCATTGCAGGAGTCTAACCTAGAAGTTAAAAAAAGCATGGATTCATTTTTCTATAACACATTAGATCTGGTAAAAGATAATACTAACAAAAAAACATGCGTTTTCAAAATTGTTTTTGTTCCATCGAGAAAGGCCATAATATAATATTGCAGTTTAGGTGCAATTTAGGTTTTGGCCACTAAATGCCAGCAGTGTGTGCAAAGTTTCAAATTGATCCAGTGAAGCATTGCAATACTGGACAATATTTTGTATCAAGTTTGCCCAAATGTGCTGAATTTTTATTTCACCTTTATTTTGGTCAGTTGATACATTTTCAAGTACATATCTATAGAGAATATACAAAAATGATAAGGTAATACAACATATTTAAGTGTACACACTCCCAGTAATGTCCTACATGATGGATCATTAGCTCATACACAAACTTTCACACATCTAGATGGCCGGGCGGGGTGGGTGTGGAGCCAGAGACAGCAGGGGTTTAAACTGTAGAACCCAGTTACTACGTTCTAATATAAAAATTGATTTTATCAAACAAAACTATGCTACATTTTATCTCTGGGACCCTCCGGATGAAAAATCATAGCAAGATTACTGAATTGAAGTAATCTTCAATTCAGAGGTGAATGTTTCAAACCAGTTGGCGTGATCATTTTTGTTGTTGTGCACTCTCCTCAAATAAGGGCATGGTATTTTTTCACTGTAATAGCTACTGTGAATTGGACAGTGCAGTTAGATTAACAAGAATTTAAGCTTTCTGCCCATATAAGACATGTCTGTCCTGGAAAGTTTGCTGTTACTTACAATTGTCATGCTAATCACATTAGCGCATGTTAGCTCAACCTGTTAAAAGTTAAATTGTGGAATTTCTTTCCTCAATGCATTTGAGACAATCACTTGTGTTGTAACAAGGTAGGATTCGTATATACAGAAGGTAGCCCTATTTGGTAAAATACCCAGTCTATATTATGGCAAGAACAGCTCAAATAAGCAAAGAGAAATGACAGTCCATTACTTTAAGACATGAAGGTCAGTCAATCCAGAAAATGTCAAGAACTTTGAAAGTTTATTCAAGTGAAGTCACAAAAACCATCAAGCGCTATGATAAAACTGGCTCTCATGAGGACCGCCACAGTAAAGGGAGACCCAGAGTTACCTCTGCTGCAAAGGATAAATTCATTAGAATTACCAGCCTCAGAAATGGCAGCCTAAATAAATGTTCAGGTAACAGACATCTCAACATCAACTGTTCAGAGGAGACTGCATACTTAACCAGCATGGCTACAACAGCATTCTGCAGCTATACGCCATCCCATCTGGTTTGCGCATACTGGGACTATCATTTGTTTTTCAACAGGACAATGACCCAACACGCCTCCAGGCTGTATAAGGGCTATTTGACCAAGAAGAAGAGCGATGGAGTGCTCCATCAGATGACCTGGCCTCCACAATCACCCGACCTCAACCCAATTGAGATAGTTTGGAATGAGTTGGACCGCAGAGTGAAGGAAAAGCAGCCAACAGGTGCTCAGCACATGTGGGAACTCCTTCAAGACTGTTGGAAAAGCATTCCAGGTGAAGCAGATTGAGAGAATGCAAAGCTGTCAAGGCAAAGGGTGACTACTTTGAAGAATCTCAAATGTAAAACATATTTTGATTTAACACTTTTTTGGTTACTACATGATTCCATATGTGTTATTTCAAAGTTTTGATGTCTTCACTATTATTCTACAATGTATAAAATAGTACAATTAAAGAAAAACCCTTGAATGAGTAGGTGTATCCAAACTTGACTTGTACTATATAGACAGGAGTGTGCCTTTCCAAATCATGCCCAATCAATTGAATTTACCACATCTCAAGGATGATCAATGGAAACGGGATGCACCTGAGCTCAATTTAGTCTCATTTCAAAGGGTCTGAATACTTAAGGTGTTTTTGTTTTTTTAAGAAATTTGCAAAAATGCCTAATCTGTTTTCGCTTTGTCATTTATGGGCTGTGTGTAGATTGGAGAGAAAAAATAATTTAATCCAATTTAGAATAAGGCTGTAACGTAACACATTTTGTTATGTCAAGGGGTCTGAATACTTTCCAAATGCACTGTATGTATGAAAGTACTCATTTGGCAGTGTCTTATTTCTGATTATCTTGACTCACCATGTGCACCACTTATTTATTTTTCTTCACCTCACACAAGTCAAGCAACTTTGTTTTTTAGCATCCATTGCGAATGATAGTTCCTCAGTATTTGAAATATCTTTCGAACACTCCTTGCCTCGCTTATCACCAAGCCGCGTGAAAGAGCTAAATGTCACGATCTGATGATCCCAGTGGAAACATCATAAACAGCTTACTGTCCCGAACTCACACAACTCTGCGGTTAGGGATAAGTGCCTTGCTCAATTGGCAGATTTTTCACCTAGTCAGCTCGGGATTCGAACCAGCAACATTTCAGTTCCTAGAATGTTGCACTTCACTAGCAATAGTTCAAGACCGATAGAAAGGGAGGCAGAACAAAGAGATTAATTTGATTTGACAACCAGCATTTTCATCAGGATATTTTCTGCTGTTTTTATTTGTCGGCCAATGTATTTGACTTAATTGACGATGGAACTTATAGGCCTACTGCTACATTAGTTATGCTCTCATTTCTTTAGCTGCAAGTAGATCACCGTATCAGTGTGTCCATATGGCAGAGGCTTGTGCTCTCCCAATAGTGTCATTTACATTTTTAGATTTTTATAATTTTACTTTTATTATTAACCACGTGACTGATTTTGAGATACAAACATTTTTTAAATTAAACTGTTCCATGAAAAATGCACATGTAAAAATAATCCATAACTGGTTCGCAGATTGGTAGAAATGGTAGGATAAATTGTAAGCTTCCCCAGACTTGAAACTCACCAGCTGCCTATGGTCTTTACTATTACATCTATTCAAAAAATTGTGAACGCACGTGCACAGATGGGAGTTCCCGTGAAAAAACGTGCCCTCCTATGGAAATCAAAGACCCCTCCCAACTGATTCGTTCTGGTGCCTGGTCTAAGTATGTTCCCTTCCCTGCCTTACTGTCTACACCACTCATCGCATCTTACCTTCTCTCCTTCCCACCGTTCCAATACTCATCCCTCCCACCTCTTTTCCTTTCCTTCTCTTCCTCTCCTCTACTCTCTAATTTCCTCTTCTCTCTCATCCAATCCCCCAATTCCACTCCCCCATTTCCTCCCCTCTCCTCCTTATGTAGTGTGTGAGGTCTCCAACCACTGAGTGTGTTGCCTGTTTGTTGCATTGGGAGTGTGTTAGAGTGTACAACACTTTGCAGACCAAAAACCAATGGTATGTGTTGGCCACATGTTAATTCTGTTAATAAGGTATTGAACTTTGTGTGCAGCTGCATGATATATAACTGTTTGTGTGTGTGACCTTTGGCTGGACATCCCTCCGTTCCTCTCTGACCCTTTCACTATGCCTCTCTACTCTAGGTCTACAAGGGGAAAATCTGAAAAGGCTAGAAAGTCCTATATAGTGCACTACTTTTGACCAGAACCACATAGGCCTGCCGCATAGGACTCTGTCTAATAATAGTGCCCTCTACAAGAAATAGGCTGCTATTTGAGACACAAACACGATGTTCTTAGTTGTGCCTTTCTACTTTTACAGTGAGGTTGACATGAAAGAGAAGGAAAAGGAGAAAAAGAGGGTGATGGGTGGAGAAGACCTGCTTAATGCCACAGCTGCTCCTCTCACAGATCGCCCTGCCACCGTCACAAAGTAAGTGTGTTTCTGTCTGTCTGTGTTGTGTACCTGCTTCTTCACTGACACCACCCCCACCCTCCACTCTCCCCACAGAGAGACACCCTCCTCAGCAAATGGACCAGCCTAGTACTGCGCTACCACAACACTTACACACTCCATTCCCTAGCTAACACAACCACACTCCACTTCCCAACAACACTCTATGACATGCAACATCCTGTATTTGTGAGCAGTGCTGTCCTGTCATTGGTCCATGTCAAGGACATCTATGGTGGTTGAGCAGGACTAAAGCAGAAGAGAAAAGCCAGTTCAGAATCCAGACCACAGCTCTTAAACACCAACAACCAATAAACAGATTAATGTGATGTTTGTCCCTGCCCTTCTGCTGAAGTCTCTCCTACACACCTATCACCACTCTACACGTGTGTGTGTGTGTGTGTGTGTGTGTGTGTGTGTGTGTGTACGTTAGTGCTGCACAATGAATCAAATTCACATCGACATCGCAATATTGACATGTGCAATGTCCTTGTCTCAACATCCAAAGTTGCAACAATAGTTTTAAAATGGCACTAAGCCGCGTAAGGAAAGTTTTTATAGTTTTCTCTGTCCTCCCTCTTGCGGCATATTCACACTCACACCAAGACTCTACCCCTGTGAATCAAGCAGCGCATTTCCTCCTCGGTCAATGCAGTCAACAGATTGTTCTAAACAAGAACGATGCTTCTTTCCACTTTGCTTCCTAATATACAGTACCAGTCAACATTTTGGACATACCTACTCATTCAAGGGGTTTTCTTTAGTTTTACTATTTTCTACACTGTAAAGCTCCAACAGGTGCTTCGCATATGTGGGTACTCCTTCAAGATTGTTGGAAAGGTATTCCAGGTGACTACCTCCATAAAGCTGGTTGAGAGGATGCCAAGAGTGTGCAACGCTGTCATCAAGGCAAAGGGTGGCTACTTTGAAGAATCTAAAATTATATTTTGATTTAACACTTCTTTGGTTACTACATGATTCCATATGTGTTATTTCATAGTTTTGACGTCTTCAATGTAATTCTACAATGTAGAAAATAAAGAAAACCCTTGAATGAGTAGGTGTATCCAAACGTTTTACTGGTACTGTACGTGTTTCTATGATTCCAACAGTTCACCCAAGTGTTTTGATCTTCATCACGAGTCAAATTGCTATTCATTTTTGTGGGCTATCATACAGCTCTAGCACACGCACATTATCCAGCTTTATGTCGTCTTGTTAGTTCTTATCTCTCCAGCTGTGTTTTTGAAATATTTTATTTTGCACTTAACTTAAGCTCTTTGTTGAGTAGAGAGACGAGATACTCTACTCCCGCTGTAGTCATCCTCAGCCCAGAGCAAAGTCTGAGGCCTGGGGAGGAGGGGAGTGGGTACTCAGTACTGACTAAGATCCTCAAAGCCAAAATGTGTTCCTAGTTTAATTTATTTGACTCAATCATTTTATTATAGAAAATCCAGAATGATTATGAAAATCATCTACTATCTTTCTCTCTCTTTGTGTGGACTATTACAAGTAGTGAAGATATTGGTTGTGTCTGTGCGGTCTCTTCGCTTGCGTGTGGGTGTGTGGAAGATTTGGGATATATTCTCAAGTTAAAAGGTCCTGTGGATGTGATGAAAGCACACCTGTGTGACGTCACACAAACACACAGCATGATTACACACACATACTCAGTGAGTATTCGCACACACAGAAAAGACTAAAATATATATACACATACATACATACACATACAAACAGCGTGAGGCATACACACACACACACACACACACACACACACACACACACACACACACACCACTACCTGAGTGTGCATACACACAAAGCGTCAGACATACACCACTACCTGAGCGCACACCAACAGTCACACCCTTCCATATCACCCTCCACAGAGTTGTGTAAATGTAATATTGTGACATTTGAACCTGTATTAGGTTGTGGTATAATGTAAACGTGTTATGTAAACAGTATAGAAATAAACACATCTATTTTTGGTATCAATTCAGATGTATCGGAAAGCGGTTTGCTGTGTGTGTGTTGAAATGAGGCAATAATGACGTCTGTGTTTTGGTTTTTACCCCAGCATCAGACCCTGTAACCCTGCTACATGCTTTCACCTGGGAGGAGGGGGGGGTGGTTCCATTGACCAGATTGGCGCACATTCAACAAATCTGATCTAACGAAGTGGATATTCGTCAGTTACAAATATCATGATTTTTTTGTATTGTAACAGGCCCACAATGTCGGTGCTTAAGTCTGATTTTTGTGTTATTTCGCTGCATGGAATGCAGATGATTGCTAAATGCTAACTCTCATTCGTATATAAGCTGGTTAGCAGAGCTAGCATACAGAAAACAGAGGTAGTCAAATTTGTTTTTAACTGTAATGCAGTTGATTGGTAACAATGCCATGAACATGTGTTGGTGTTGACATCCATACCAGCATTATACTCTGTTTTTTAGAGACTTGTGATCTTTTCCCCACGCATTCCCATGGCAATTCCATTATTTTGGTCAAGTTTGATTGATCTCTTTACTGCATCTATGCTATAATCATGCTCTATCATCCCATCAGTATAAAAAGAGCTCTCTCTCCCTCCTTTCTCTCAGAGCATAGCATGTCCTTAATGTTATTTGGTTTTATGTTTCTAAAGCACTTTGTGATGGTGTCACAACCACCCAAGGTTTTTCCTCACAGCTGAGGAGATGTTTGACTTAAAGGAATCAGTTTGAAATATTAAGATTTTTAAATAACTATGTTATATGATGGGTTTTTATCCACAGATCGTGATGCCAAAGTGTCTTCCAGAGTGGGCTGGGTCTCAGTCCTATAAGAGATAGTCTTCTTCCTCAGAAGTGTCCAGGGGATTAAAAAGGGGTTGTGTAAGTGGTAAAGGCTTAGGTTCAGGAGAAGTGTGGAGGGTAGAGACAAATGAAATAGGCTAGATTTGGGACTGGGAGAAGGATCCACCCTGAGTCAGGGTCTGAAAAAGCTAACTAGTTGTGTGTACAGGGTTACATCATACCTTCACCCCAACACCACACTGCATCGGACCCATACGTGTGTATGTGCTTTCTGAGGTCAGAAGCCTTTTGTAAAGGGCGCGGCTGCTGGTGGTTCATTTCTGTATAAGTAATAGGTATGTTACTGTTGTCAAACCCTAGCCTGTATGTTAAGATATCAAACTAATAAATATGTCAATCATCAATACTGGCTTCTGAATGTCATTGCTTAATGTGCTAAATTGATTTATGAGTGAGGCGCGCGCACACACACAAGCAGCAGCCAGCACAAATACAGTACGTTTATCTTTAGTTCAGGTGAGTAGTGTGGTTGGGTTCCACTTGCAGTCCAAAACACAAAAACATTATACACATGGTTATTTAGGTTAGAAAGAGTCAATAACCCCTCGACTTCCACACACAGCTACTCGCAGACAAGAAACACCTGCATTCTTTCTGATAGATCTCCCTCCCTCAGTCTCTGTGATATGAGACACACAGTACAGACACTGCTGCTCTCAAATCAGATTCCTGATGAGTTTGAGGCCAAACACCATACCGTCTCTCACACACTGTCTAAAACAGACATTCTGTCTTTCTGTTACTCTTCCACTCTGTCTTTCACACTCCGTGCTGCTCTGCTGTCGAGAAGCACCGCCACAATGCGTAGGCTACATTAAGTCACCAGGAAGCTGTGAAGCGCTGGGGAAGCTGTGGAGCCAGCTGTAGACTTGCAGGATTGTATTTGAGTGTTATTAAATGTGTATGTTTACTGCTTTCATTAAATCATGTATGGCTACAAATATTGTAGCCCAGGCCTGTATAGTATTGTTCATATGAGCAGAATATTGTATATTGTGGTTAAAGAAGGGGCTGAAGGCTAAAAACAGCCAATATCTAGTTTCTACAATGTATTTTTGTTTTAGCTATTTTTCTTATACTGTCCATTAACATCAATTCACTATAAAACCTTTTAATCAACAAAAAAGCTTACCAAAATACAAAAAAAATATGGGGAGAAAAGAAATGGGCCTAAAACATTTTATTTAAGATAACCAAAAAATACAAGGCTACATGGCAATGAATCGCCATTAAAAACTAGTTCAGGTCCAAATCTTTCAAGAATGTGCTTAACATTCTGGTCTCATACGGATTGTCGTTGAGACCAACATCCATTTTGTTGACATGGATGTGTCATAAAGAAGTGTCCAAGTAGGCTAGGTACTCATTTTTATTAGATTAATTGCAGTGTCTTGTCATTTTGGTCATTTGTGTGGTATAAAAAAAAAACATTATTATAATGTATCCATATATGTAGAATTTCAGGAAATTATTTTAGAAAGGACTATGTTCTTCTCAGTATATGTCCCCGTCAGTCCCTGGTCTTCAGGGCTGCATTCCTGGTTATGAAACTCTGGTGAAGTCCCTGTTGCTTGTTCTGACCTAAGAATAATGAATGCTGAGGGTAGCAATGCAGATTAGCATATGAACGACTTGCAATTCGATTGCTGGACTATCAAAGCCATCCATCTAACCCATTTATTCAGATCTGGTAGTTCAAAGAGGATCGGTTCAAAGGTAATCGATTGGGCCTAGTTATTGTTCATTAGTGGCATACATTTGCATTCATTCTCTCTTAAATCTCTTAAAATAGCCTATACTCGTCTTGTGCAATGTATAGCCTTCTGCACTGTTGGTGAGAATCTTAAGTTAATAATTATTTAGACATGAGGTGAATATAAAAATAGTTTTAAAAGATGCTGGGTAGATCTTTTAGTATAATAGCCTATAAAGTCAACTCAAATATGGTAAAATATGAAATAGCCTACATTTTCCATATCATAATGAGACTAAATGAAATTACATAGACCAAATGGATTTGGTGATGTTTTCCTATATTACATGGACTTATTAGACTGTTTAAAATGTAGGGGGGAAAGCATTTTATATAAACATTGGATTTCTGATTCTGAAATGTCATCATTTTAGTTTTCAGACATTTTCTTTTGGTAGGCCTACCCATGTCTCTCCTCACCCAGATAGCCTGCTCACTGAAAGCTGATAATTGTGACTTCATTAAATTGGAATGATGTGAATTTCTTTTTTTTTAACCTTTATTTTATATAATAATGATTGTGATGATGGTGAGTGCCCAGTATAACCTAACACTTTGATAATAGGCTCTTGTTACTTTGTGTGTCTCAAATCACAATGTTTCAAATTCTAGTCATGTGATCGATTTATTGTAGATTTATTGGTGGTGAGTGTTTTCCTAGCCTCAGTGCATCTGGGAGGAGGTGGTCTTATTCTCCATGGACTTTACAGTGTCCCAGAACTTTTGGGAGTTTGAGCTACAGGGTGCAAATTTCTGTTTGAAAAAGCTAGCCTTTGCTTTTAACTTTCTGTGTGTATTGGTTTCTAACTTCCCTGAAAAGTTGCATATCGCGGGGGCTATTCGATGCTAATGCAGTACGCCACAGAATGTTTTTTTACTGGTCAAGGAGTGAACCAAGGGCTATATCTGTTCTTAGTTCCATTTTAATGTGGCATGCTTATTTAAGATGGTGAGGAAAGCACTTAAAAAAATAACCAGGCATCCTCTGCTGACAGAATGAGATCAATATCCTTCCAGGATACCCGGGCCAGGTCTATTAGAAAGGCTTGCTCAGTGATGAGGGGTGGTCGTTTGACCGCAGACCCATTACGGACGCAGGCAATGAGGCAGTGATCGCTGAGATCCTGGTTGAAGACAGCAGAGCTGGTCAGGATGATATCTATGAGGGTGTCCATATTTACGGATTTAGGGTTGTGCCTGGTGGGTTCCTTGATAATTTGTGTGAGATTGAGGGCATCTAGCTTAGAGTATAGGACGGCCGGGGTGTTAAGCAGAACGAACTCTGAAGATCGATGGGCGGCAATCAATTCACATATGGTGTCCAGGGCACAGCTGGGAGCTGAGCGGGTCTATAACAGGTGGCAACAGTGAGAGACTTATTTCTGGAGAGATTCATTTTTTAAATTAGAAGCTTGAACTGTTTGGGCATAGACCTGGAAAGTATGACAGAACTCTGCAGGCTGTCTCTGCAGTAGATTGCAACTCCTCCCCCTTTGCCAGTTCTATCTTGATGGAATATGTTGTAGTTGGGGATGAACATTTTTGGTGGCCTTCATAAGCTAGGATTCAGACATGGCAAGGACATCAGGGTTGGCGGAGTGTGCTAAAGCAGTGAGTAAAATAAACTTAGGAAGGAGGCTTCTGATGTTAACCTGCATTAAACCAAGGCTTTTACGGTTACAGGAGTCAACAAATGAGATCACCTGGGGACACACAGGGCCTGGGTTAACCTCCACATCACCCGAGGAACAGAGGAGTAGTAGGATGAGGATACAGCTAAAGGCTGGTCGTCTAGTGCGTTGGGGGCAGAGAATAAAAGGAGCAGATTTCTGGGCATGGTAGAATAGATTCAGGGCATAATGTACAGACGGGCATGGTAGTGTGCGGGTACAGTGGAGGAAAACCCAGGCATTGAGTGACGATGAGAGATGTTGCATCTCTGTAGGTACTAGTTATGCTAGGTGAGGTCACCGCATGTGTGGGAGGTAGGACAAAGAGGTATCTAAGGCATGTTGAGTGGGGCTAGGGGCCCCGCTGTAAAATAAAACAATGATAACTACCCTAAACAACAGTATACAAGGCATATTGACATTAGAGAGACATAAAACGAGGCATAAAGCAATCACAGGGGTTGATTGGGAGAGCTAGCTAAGACAACGGGTAAGACAACAACAACAACAGGTAAAATGGCGATGAATGGGCAGAGAGGGTCAGTTAACTACACACAGGGCCTGAGTTCAAGGCTGGGGCAGACAGGAAACTAAATGGAGTACAGTGATTAATGAACAGTCCAGCAGGCATCAGTTATGTAGCCAGGTGATCATAGGGTCCAGTGAACAGCAATAAAAAAGCGGGTGACACGGCGTACATAAAGTTATGTCCGTTGTGCCCTCAACCGGCCTTTCCCGGAAGTCGATGAAAACTCTTCTGCTAGCCCCGGCCTGCTATCTTTATGCTATCTTTACCTCGGCAGACCAGTCGTGGTGGATCGGCAGGGCTCCGTGTTGACAAGGGGTCCAGGCTAATTGGCAAAAGAGGTATTGTAGCTGGAGTCATTTTGTTTGCTATCCGGGAGATGCGCCTGGCTCGAGGCTAACTGGTGAAAGCTTCGGGACAAGGGCGTTAGCTAGCTGCTACCGGGTGGCTATCTACGATGCAAAGGTCAAATCAAATCACATGTATTTGTCACATACACATGGTTAGCAGGTGTTAATGCAAGTGTAGCGAAATGCTTGTGCTTCTAGTTCCGACCATGCAGTAATATCTAACAAGTAATATAACCTAACAATTTCACAACAACTACCTTATACACACAAGTGTAAAGGAATGAATACGAATCTGTACATATTATATAAATGAGTGATGGCCGAACAGCATAGGCAAGATGCAGTAGATGGTATAGAGTACAGTATATGAGATGAGTAATGTAGGGTATGAAAACATATGAAGTGGCATTGTTTAAAGTGGCTAGTGATACATTACATCAGGATGGCAAGATGCAGTAGACGGTACAGTATATACATATGAGATGAGAAATGTAGGGTAAGTAAACATTATATAAAGTGGCTAGTGATAAATTGATTACATACATTTTTCCATTATTAAAGTGGCTGGAGTTGAGTAGCGATGGCTGTTTAAAAGTCTGATTAGCTTGAGATAGAAGCTGTTTTTCAGTCTCTCGGTCCCAGCTTTGATGCACCTGTACTGACCTCACCTTCTGGATGATAGCGGGGTGAACAGGCAGTGGCTCGGGTGGTTGTTGTCCTTGATGATCTTTTTGGCCTTCCTGTGACATCGGGTGGTGTAGGTGTCCTGGAGGGAGGGCAGGTAGTTTGCACCCGGTGATGTGTTGTGCAGACCTCACTACCCCCTGGAGAGCCTTCCGGTTATGGGCGGAGCAGCTGCCGTACCAGGCAGTGATACAGCCCGACAGGATGCTCTCGATTGTGCATCTATAAAAGTTTGTGTGTTTTTGGTGACAAGCCAAATTTCTTCAGCCTCCTGAGGTTGAAGAGGCGCTGCTGCACGATCTTCACCACGCTGTCTGTATGGGTGGACCATTTCAGTTTGTCCGTGATGTGTACGCCGAGGAACTTAAAACTCTCCACCCTCTCCACTACTGTCCTGTCAATGTAGATAGGGGGCTGCTCCCTCTGCTGTTTCCTGAAGTCCACGATCATCTCCTTTGTTTTGTTGACATTGAGTGTGAGGATATTTTCCTGACACCACACTCCGAGAGCCCTCACCTCCTCCCTGAACAGCATTCGTACATAGGTATTCCTCTTGTCCAGATGGGTTAGGGCAGTGTGATGGCGATTGCGTCGTCTGTGGACCTATTGGGGCGGTAAGCAAATTGGAGTGGGTCTGGGGTGTCAGGTAGGGTGGAGGTGACTAGTCTCTCAAAGCACTTCATGATGATGGACGTGAGTGCTACAGGGTGGTAGTAATTTAGGTCCAGAGCTTATGGAAGGAATCTGGTGATGTAGTAGCTTCTAGTCGTGTTGGTGAAGAGTCCAGGAGGTATCAGCTGTGTAGCCAAGTGTTCATAGGGTCCACTGAGCAGGCCGGGATGTGGGCCTGGCTCAAGGCTAGCTTTGGGGCTGGGCGCCTTGGGAGCAGCTAGCTAGCTGCGATGATATGGAGTAATGGTCCAGAGCTTATGGCAGGAATCTGGTGATGTAGTGGAGAAGAGCAGTCCGGTATGCTCAGGGTTGATATTATGCTGTGCAGACTGGCGAGTATTATCCAAGCTAAAAGCGGCTGGTGTCTGAACTAAAGGTAAAGGCCACTAGCAGTGGCTAACAATTACTAAATAGCGAGTAGCTAATTAGCTGGTTAGCATCTGATGGCTAGCTCCTGATGGAGGTTCTAGCTATAAGGTATAAAAATAGCAGATCCATATCACATTGGTTTGAGGCGGGTTGCCTGAAGGTTAATTTCATTTAAAAATAGAAAAAGATTGAAATATATACAATAAAAGACAGGGGGGGAAATTATATATCAGTATACCACCACCTGTATACCACAGATATAACAAAAGTATATTTTTACTGTTTTATGTTGGTTACCAGTTTATAATAGCAATAAGGAACCTCAGGGATTTGTGGTATATGGCCAGTATACCACGGCTAATGGCTGTATCCAGGCACTCGGCATTCCGTTGAGCATAAGAACTCGGGCCTTATTGCTTAAGTATAACCCATCTCTCACTGTATCAGCCCCTGAGCTGATTTGTTATGCTGTATAAGCATTTCTGTTATGACCAGACACACAGGTCATTCAATCACATAACACAGACACATAATTAATTCACTGAATTGCCCATGCAGTAGTAGTACCAGTACCAGGCTGAGTGGTTCGCAAGCAACAGTCAGTGCACACACCAACTGATTAATGGACTGCTAAATGTTTGTTTTTTTTCTCTTGCTTTGTTTTCTCTTTTCCGTATTATGTCTATCTCTGATACTCAGGAAATGGCTGAAAATAGCCCATATTAATTTAGGAGCCTTAGGTTCATGAAATCAATAACTTGCTAACATCAGATAACATTCATATATTAGCCATTTCTGAGACTCACCTATATAATTTAGTTGATGCTACAGCAGTAGCAATACAAGGATACAACATCTATAGAAGAGACAAGAATGCTTATAGGGGAGGTTTTTCCATATACTGTATATTCAGAGCCATATTCCTGTAATGCTTAGAGAAGATCTTATTTCAAGTGTTATTGAAGTGTTACGGTCGCAGGTTCACCTTGCACATCTAAAGCATTTTTTTGCGGTGTTGCGATAGGCCGCCAAGTGCTAACAGTCAGTAACTAAATAATATGTATGAAATGCTTGATAGTGTATGTGACGTAAACAGAGGTCTACTTTCTTGAGGACCTGAATATTGACTGGTTTTCATCAAGCTGTCTGCTCAAGAGGAAGCTTCTCACTGTAACCGCTGCCTGTAATCTGGTTCAGGTTACTAATCAACCTACCAGGGTGTTTACAGACACTACAAGAACCAGAAAGTCCACATGTATTGATCACATTTTTAGTAATACTGTAGAACTTTGTTCTAAAGCTGTATCCGTAGCCATTGGATACAGTGATCACAATATAGTGGCTATATGGAGGAAAGCCAACATTCCAAAAGCTGGACCTAAAATTTGTGTTTAAGAGATCATACAAAATCTTTGGCTCTGACTCTTACGTAGATTACAATATTTGTTGGTGTGATTAATAAAATCATCTAGATGCTGCACTTGATGAATTTATGAAATTGCTTCTTCCAATTAATGATAAACATGCACCTGTTAAGGAACGATTGTTAGAACTTTTAGGGCTCCATGGATTGATGAGGAATTTAAAAACTGTACGTTTGGAAGAGATGGGGCAAAAGGAGTGGCTAATAAATCTGTCTGCATATCTGACTGGCTGATTTACTGCAAATTGAGAAATGTGACTAAACTCAGCAAAAAGAAGAAGAAACTATTATGAAGCCAAGATCTATTATAAACTGCTCAAAAAAATAAAGGGAACACTAAAATAACACATCCTAGATCTGAATGAATGAAATATTCTTATTAAATACTTTTTTCTTTACATAGTTGAATGTGCTGACAACAAAATCACACAAAAATTATCAATGGAAATCAAATGTATAAACCCATGGAGGTCTGGATTTGGAGTCACTCAAAATTAAAGTGGAAAACCACACTACAGGCTGATCCAACTTTGATGTAATGTCCTTAAAATAAGTCAAAATGAGGCTCAGTAGTGTGTGTGGCTTCCACTTGCCTGTATGACCTCCCTACAACGCCTAGGCATGCTCATGATGAGGTGGCGGATGGTCACCTGAGGGATCTCCTCCCAGACCTGGACTAAAGCATCCGCCAACTCCTGGACAGTCTGTGGTGCAACGTGGTGGATGGAGCGAGACATGATGTCCCCAGATGTGCTCAATTGGATTCAGGTCTGGGGAACGGGCGGGCCAGTCCATAGCATCAATGTCTTCCTCTTGCAGGAACTGCTGACACACTCCAGCCACATGAGGTCTAGCATTGTCGTGCATTAGGAGGAACCCAGGGCCAACCGCACCAGCATATGGTCTCACAAGGGGTCTGAGGATCTCATCTTGGTACCTAATGGCAGTCAGGCTACCTCTGGCGAGCACATGGAGGGATGTGCGGCCCCCCAAAGAAATGCCACCCCACACCATGACTGACCCATGCTGGAGGATGTTGCAGGCAGCAGAACGTTCTCCACGGCGTCTCCAGACTGTCACGTCTGTCACATGTGCTCAATGTGAACCTGCTTTCATGAGTGAAGAGCACAGGGCGCCAGTGGCGAATTTGCCAATCTTGGTGTTCTCTGGCAAATGCCAAACGTCCTGCACGGTGTTGGGCTGTAAGCACAACCCCCACCTGTGGACGTCGGGCCCTCATACCACCCTCATGGAGTCTGTTTCTGACCATTTGAGCAGACACATGCACATTTGTGGCCTACTGGAGGTCATTTTGCAGGGTTCTGGCAGTGCTCCTCCTGCTTCTCCTTGCACAAAGGCGGAGGTAGCGGTCCTGCTGCTGGGTTGTTGCCCTCCTACGGCCTCCTCCATGTCTCCTGATGTACTGGCCTGTCTCCTGGTAGCGCCTCCATGCTCTGGACAATATGCTGACAGACACAGCAAACCTTCTTGCCACAGCTCGCATTGATGTGCCATCCTGGATGAGCTGCACTACCTGAGCCACTTGTGTGGGTTGTAGACTCCGTCTCATGCTACCACTAGAGTGAAAGCACCGCCAGCATTCAAAAGTGACCAAAACATCAGCCAGGAAGCATAGGAACTGAGAAGTGGTCTGTGGTTATCACCTGCAGAACCACTCCTTTATTGGGGGTGTCTTGCTAATTGCCTATAATTTCCACCTGTTGTCTATTCCATTTGCACAACAGCATGTGAAATGTATTGTCAATCAGTGTTGCTTCCTAAGTGGACAGTTTGATTTCACAGAAGTGTGATTGACTTGGAGTTACATTGTGGTGTTTAAGTGTTCCCTTATTTTTTGAGCAGTGTATAAAGAATGATGAAAAATAAAAACTTTGGAGTACTTTAAATGAAATTATGGGAAGAAAGACATTCAACTCCATCTTTCATCGAATCAGATGGCTTATTCATCACAAAACCATTTGATGTTGGCAATTATTTTTATGATTACTTCAGTGACAAAGTGCACAAACTTGGGCAGTAAATGCCAACAACGAACAGTGAGCCATTGTACTCATGCATTAAAAAAACTAATAATGAAAGAAATGCATTGTAATTTTGTAAAGTGTGGGAGAGTTTTTTTTTAAATGACAAACCTCCTGCCGTTGACAACTTAGATGGAAAGCTACTGAGGATGGTAGCTGAGTATATAACCACTCCTATCTGTCATATTTTTAATATTTGTCTAGAATAAAGTCTTTGTCCTCAGGCCTGGAGGGAAGCTAAAGTCATTCCGCTAAACAAGAGCGGTAAAACAGCCTTTACTGGTTCTAACAGCAGACCTATCAGGTTGCTGCCAGCTCTTAGCAAACTGTTGGAAAAAATGGTGTTTGACCAAATACAATGCTACTTCTCTGAGAACAAATTAACAACACGTTCAGCGTGCTTATAGTGAAGGACACACAACATGTACTCCACTGATACAAATAACTGATGATTGGTTGAAAGAAATGGATAATAAGAAGGTTGTGGGAGCTGTACTGTTAGATATCAGTGCAGCATTTGATATTATTGACCAAAACCTGTTGTTGAGAAAACATATGTGTTAAGGCTTTTCAACCTCGCCCATGTCATGGATTCAGAGCTATCTATTTAATAGAACTCAGAGGGTTTTCTTTAATGGAAGCTTCTCTAATGTCAAACATGTAAAGTGTGGTGTACTGCAGGGCAGCTCTCTAGGCCCTCTACTCTTTTCTATTTTTACCAATGACCTGTCACTGCCATTAAACAAAGCATGTGTGTCCATGTATGCTGATGATTATTGACCATAACCTGTTGTTGAGAAAACATATATGTTATGTCTTTTCAACCTCTGCCATATATTATACTATGGTGCCGGATCAATTGTGCTATTGTGATTTTTTTTCATGTTATTTTTTACTTATTTTATACATAATGTTTCTGCCACCATCTCTTAAATAGCTTCTGGATATCAGGACAGCGATTACTCACCTCGTACTGGACAAAGATTTTTTCTTTAACGAGTTGGATGCCAAGGATTTACTTCAGAGACCGGACAAGGCCCAAATCCCCATCATTCGCATGAAGAAGAGACAGAGATATCGGGGATGTAAACTCAGCAAAAAAAAGAAATGTACTCTCACTGTCAACTGTGTTTTATTTTAAGAAAACATAACATGTGTAATTATTTGTATGAACATAAGATTCAACAACTGAGACATAAACTGAACAAGTTCCACAGACATGTGACTAACAGAAATGGAATAATGTGTCCCTGAACAAAGGGGGGGTAAAAATCTAAAGTAACAGTCAGTATCTGGTGTGGCCACCAGCTACATTAAGTACTGCAGTTCATCTCCTCCTCATGGATTGCACCAAATTTGCCAGTTCTTGCTGGGAGATGTTACCCCACTCTTCCACCAAGGCACCTGCAAGTTCCCGGACATTTCTGGGGGGAATGGCCCTAGTCCTCACCTTCCAAACCAATCCCAGACATGCTCAATGAGTTTGAGTTCTGGGCTCTTCGCTGGCCATGGTAGAACACTGACATTCCTGTCTTGCAGGAAATCACGCACAGAAAGAGCAGTATGGCTGGTGGCATTGTCATGCTGGAGGATCATGTCAGGATGAGCCTGCAGGAAGGGTACGACATGAGGGAGGAGGATGTCTTCCCTGTTATGCAGAGCGCTGAGATTGCCTGCAATGACAACAAGCTCGGTCTGATGATGCTGTGACACACCGCCCCAGACTATGATGGACCCTACACCTCCAAATCGATCCCGCGTCAGAGTACAGGACTCGGTGTAATGCTCATTCCTTTGACGACAAACAGTTGCCTCCGGTAAGACAAGGGGTAGCGGTCTGTGTATATTTGTCAATAACAGCTGGTGCATGAAATCTAATATTAAGGAAGTCTCTAGATGTTGCTCCCCTGAGGTAGAGTATCATGATACGCTGTAGAGTATCTCATGATAAGCTGTAGACCACACTATTTACCAAGACAGTAGTCATCTATATTTTTCATAGCTGTCTATTTACCAGCTGTATAAGGCCATGAGCAAACAAGAAAATGCTCATCCAGAGGCGACACTCCTAGTGGCCGGGGACATTAATGTAGGGAAACTTAAATCCGTTTTACCTCAATTCTACCAGCATGTTACATGTGCAGCCAGAGGGGATAAAAACTCTAGACCACCTTTACTCCACACACAGAGATGTGTACAAAGCTCTCCCTCGCCCTCCATTTGGAAAATCTGATCATAACTCTATCCTCCTGATTCCCAATTACAAGCAAAAACTAAAGCAGGAAGTACCAGGGACTCACTCAATACGGAAGTGGTCAGATGACGCAGATGCTGAGCTACAGGACTGTTTTGCTAACACAGACTGGAATATGTTCAGAGATTATTCCGATGGCGTTGAGGACTCCACCTCATCAGTCACTGGCTTCATCAATAAGTGCATTGATGACATCGTCCCCACAGTGACCGTACGTACCCCAACCAAAAGCCATGGATTACAGGCAACATCCGCACTGAGCTAAAGGGTAGAGCTGCCGCTTTCATGGAGCGGGACTCTAACCCGGACACTTATAAGAAATCCCGTTATATAAAACAATGCAGGATTCAAGACTTCATGCTTTTCAGCTAAAATTATTATATAGAATTATTGCCACCAACAAAATGTTGAATATTTGGGGCATAAAATCATCGAAGCTCTGCAGATTTTGTTGTGAGGATAAAGAATCAGTAGACCATTTATTTTGGCAATGCCCTCAGGTAGCCTGTTTCTGGTCTCAGGTTCAGGAGTGGCTGAAAATGCATAGCATTGATCTAAAATTGACCCTAGAAATAGTACTGTTAGGAGATTTGGAGAGACCGGGTCAGACAATTACTAATATACTAATACTTTTCGTAAAAGTATTTATCTTCAACACACAATCTGTAATTTCTATTCTATTCGATTGATTGAAATTGTACGTTAAAAGATATGTGTTGCATAGAAACACGAAGTAGGTGGCCAGCAGAGATAGATGGGATGGGCTGAGAGAAGCTGAGGGTTGGTATGTGGAATTGAAGACAAGTGGGAGTGGAGTTGCTGTGTGTGAGAGAGAATGATGGTCAAAAGATCAAGGGGAAAAAAGTCCAAATAAAACATAATAAAAGTACATTTGAATGACACTAAGTGGCAGTGTTTTTACAACTAATGCCGGTTTGCCTGAGGCTGATGCCGTGCAGGTGTTTGTACACATGCATATACACACACTCATAAACTCATAAACACATACAAGAACGCACACATACATGTAATAGTGCCAGACATGCATACAAACATATAAAGTAGGCATTGCTGTTATGATTTCAGTTGACCTTGATGTCCTTTGTTTTAAATGTATTATTTATTATTGCTGTTTGCTGTTTTCTTCTGTCTTTAGTTCATTCTCTTAGTTGTTGGTGCATTGGGGGGTTCTTGGGGGTGGGGAATGGAATTATTATTATTTATATTTTTTCTTCTGTGGGAGGGGTCGCGAATGGTTGAGGATCAGCTTTTGGGGAACTGTGGGGGGATCTTGGAGGGTTCGGGCTTCACAAGATTGTGATCATGAAAAAGGAAACTATGATATATATTTTATATCACTACCATGCACACGCAACCTCACACATAAGGATGGCTCTGTTGCAGAAAGACTGATATATGTTTGATAGTGTCTTGATGCTGTATTATTTCCTCTTCATGTTCCAATAATTTAATGTTATCCCTTCCTTGTGTTTTTTGTAATAAATAATTATAAAAAAGAAGAAAAAAATAAATCCCGTTATGCCCTCTGATGAGCCATCGAACAGGCAAAGAGTCAATACAGGACAATAATCTAATCGTACTACACCGGATCTGATGCTCGTTGGATGTGGCAGGGCTTGCAAACTATTATGGACTACAAAGGGAAGCCGCAAGCTGCCAAGTGATACGAGCCTACCAGACGAGCTAAATTACTTCAATGCGAGCTTTGAGGCAAGCAACACTGCAGCATGCATGAGAGCACCAGCTATTCTGGACGACTGTGTGATCACGCTCTCCGTATCCGATGTGAGTAAGACATTAAACAGGTCAACATTCACAAGGCTGCAGGGCCAGACGGATTACCAGGACGTGTGCTCCGAGTATGTGCTGACCAACTGGCAAGTGACTTCACTGACATTTTCAGACTGAGTCTGTAATACCAACATGTTTCAAGCAGACCACCATAGTCCCTGTTCCCAAGAAGACCAAGGCAACCTGCCTAAATGACTACAGACCCGTAGCACTCACGTCTGTAGCCATGAAGTGCTTTGAAAGGCTGGTCATGGCTCACATCAACACTATTATCCTAGAAACCCTAGACCCATTCCAATTTGCATACCTCCCCAACAGATCCACAGATGATGCAATCTCTATTGCACTCTACACTGCCCTTTCCCACCTGGACAAAAATAGCACCTACCTGAGAATGCTATTCATTGACTACAGCTCAGCGTTCAACACCATAGTGCCCTCAAACTCATCACTAAGCTCAGGAACCTGGGAAAAAACACCTCCCTCTGCAACTGGATCCTGGACTTCCTGATGAGCCGCCCCCAGGTGGAAAGGGTAGGTAACAACACGTTTTCCACACTGATTCTCAACACAGGGGCCCCTCAGGGGTGTGTGCTCAGTCCCCTCCTGTATTCCCTCTTCACCCATGACTGCATGGCAAAGCACGACTCCAACACCATCATAAAATATGCCGACGACACACCAGTGGTATGTATGCCTGATCACCGACAACGATGAGACAGCCTATAGGGAGGAGGTCAGAGACCTGGCAGTGTTGTGCCAGGATAACAACCTCTCCCTCAACGTGATGAAGACAAAGGAGATGATCGTAGACTACAGGAAAAGGAGGGCCAAGCACACCCCCCTTCTCATCGACAGGGGTGTAGTGGAGCAGGTTGAGGGCTTCAAGTTCCTTGGTGTCCACATCACGGTGGTCCAAACACACCAAGACAGTCATGAAGAGGGAATGACAACACCTACCCCCCCCTAATTTCTGTGTTCTATTCACGTGCTGTTTTAATAAGCAATTTCTTTGTTCATGCAAGTGACTGATTGAACGAATCCTCACTTATCAGTATCTGCAATTTGGCAATACGCCCAGACCTCGTTTCGAGAATTAAATATATTTCAGTTTCAAGGTCTCAGCTTTGAGAGAAGAAGCCTCGTGAGGTATTGGTCTGTCTACATGTGACTCATGTTCTTCTGACAGACATTCACTATGGTGCATTATGTTTGTTGGAACCTATCCAGCGCGCTGGCAATAAACAATGATTCATTTAAGATTGACTTTGAGTGTCCCTGTGTAAATATTTCCACAGCATGGTGGTGAATTTTCACAACACGTGATATGTTTAATATATATACTATATACCATGTCATGTTGATGATGTTCTTGTTGTTTATTGAAAATCTGAGGTCAAATTTCCCAAAGGTCATGTATTCTGTAGGTCAGGCCTGGGCAAGTCCAGTCCTCTGGGGCCTGATTGGTGTCACACAACTAATCATGATCTTCAGTTAGAAATGAAATTAGTTTAAATCAGCTGTGTTTGCTGGGGATGATGGGGGAAAAGTGTGACACCAATCAGGCCCCGAGGCCTGCTGTAGGTTATCTATGTTCTCCATAAAGATTTTAGGTCGTTCCATGAGTAGACTGCCTTTTGCATCCCTTAGACATTTTAAGTAGAAATTGTGCACCAATATTGCATTTTAAAAGCCTGATGTATTAAATTAAGTGCCCTTTAATATAGACCTCATGGGAAATTCAATACATCTTATTTTGAATAAATCAAATCAAATGTTTCTTGTCACATGCGCCTAGTACAACAGTGAAATACTTACTTACAAGCCCTTAACCAACAATGCAGTTAAAGAAAAAAATACCTAAAAAATAAAAATAAATACATTTGATTTGAGCGTTGGGCCAGTAAAAGGTTGCTGGATCGAGTCCTTGAGCTGACATGGTAAAAATGTTGTTCTGCCCCTGAACAAGACAGTTAACCCACTGTTCCCAGGTAGGGGTCATTGTAAATAAGAATTTGTTCTGAACTGACTTGCCTAGTTAAATAAGTTACATTTAAAAATCATGTACTGCATTGTGTGCATGCCATTCCAAAACCACCCACAGGGTGGTGGCAGTTTCCTACTGTAGTACAAAGGCACCAATCCTATTGTAGCTATCACACTAATCCAGTGTCAAATGTATACATACACCATTGCAGATCTACGCACCGAGTGAGTGAGTGTAAATGTATAAAGGCTTTAATGGATATGTTAGTTCTGTTCTTTCAGTGGAACTGCCACTGTTGATCTTATAAATGTGAACTGCTTACAACCTTAGCCAGTCACAGCTTTGTTATAAACGTCTGATAAAAGTTTTACTGTTGTTCTTTGGTCGTCCAGAAGCGTGTGTGCATGCTTGTGTGTGCATCTGAGCCAGACAGACAGACGGATGGATGGAGACCTCAGCCAGACAGAACACTCATTGAGTCTGAGCTCAGCCTGAGGTGGTAAATTAAGATACATTCTATCTGACTTCATTACTGAAATGCAACTCCTCCATGGTGTACTGAAATTTAGGAGATCAGAGAGATGGGAAAGATACACAGACTCAGACACTTACTTGCATGCACACACACACACCCACACACAGTGGTCTGTGCTAAAAGCAGACTGAAGGTGTGCTAATGCACATATTGGACTGTGATGGGGCTCCCTGAGTTAAGAGCAGCGTTAAGAAGGTATTACTGTAGACTGCTGAGTCACACACACACACACACACGCCCACGCACAACACACACACACACACACACACACACACACACACACACACACACACACACACACACACACACACGCCCACGCACAAGCACACACACACACACACGCCCACGCACAAGCACACACACACACACACACACACACACACACGCCCACGCACAAGCACACACACACACACACACACACACACGCCCACGCACACAGCACACACACACACACACACACACACACACACACACACACACACACACACACACACACACACACACAGTGGTCTGTGCTAAAAGCAGACTGAAGGTGTGCTAATGCACATATTGGACTGTGATGGGGCTCCCTGAGTTAAGAGCAGCGTTAAGAAGGTATTACTGTAGACTGCTGAGTCACACACGCCCACGCACAAGCACACACACACACACACACACACACACACACACACACACACACACACACACACACACACACACACACACACACACACACACACACACAGCATTCTTTTAATCAGGGCCAGACATTGATCCTCTAATCTCTTCACACCGTATCACTCCATCTTTCCTCCATCCAACCATATCTTATCCCAACATATCTCTCATATCTCTCCTCTCCATCTCTCAACTTCTCCTGACTTCATACCGGTCTAGTTTTTCTTTCGGTTCTTTAGTGAAAGAAGCCAAGCTTTCTCTTTCATTCGCTCGCCATCCCTCAATACAGAGAACCCGGTCCTGAACTGTGTCCACATCCCTCCACCCTGACATGATGCCAAAGACAGCCTGGCCTACAAATCCAGGGCTACAATCCAGGCCAAGAGGTTGCCTTTTATTCCTGGTAGTCTATTGATTGATTAATGTCATTGTTTGGCCAGACAGTCCAGTCACCTATTGTCTCAGATCTGAATCCATCTGAATAGAGGGAAAATTGGAAACCAGCAGTACTGCAAACCTGCAGATCTGGATTCATGAAGAGGATTTTAGGCTGTTGCTAAATGTTGAGAAGAACTGTGATAAATCACGGTGTGGGAAATCAGACCCAGTTGATGATGGTAAGGCCGTTGACATACTGTAGTTTACATGTCAACTATTGTTGTGGTTTGGCTATGGTTTACCGCCACTGTCTCTGTGGTCTGCTCAGTTCTTCTTCTGGGGGAGGGGGTAGTATTTGGCCCCTACGTCCATGGGTTCAGACTTTGACTCAGAACGGTCAACCTAAGCGGTAGAGAGGCAATTGCGGTGCCTATGCTCCCGAAGGAGGATTGTCTCCTTGGCACGCCAACTCCATCTGGACCTCTTAGCTTAATCCTCTTCTGAATAGGGCGCAAAGTGCGGCTCATTCCATCCACTGAATGCTGCCACTGTCCAAAAAGGTGAGCGCATACTCAGGCGTGGTCTGACCCTATTGCCGTAGTTGAAGTAGGCGCTCACCCCCCTCTCTGCCCTCTGGTGGATGGTCAAAGACCCCCCTGAACAGAGCTATGAACCCCTCATAGGAACCCAGCTCCTCCTCTCCTCTCTCCCACAAGGCTGTAGCCCACTCCAACGCCCGTCCGGTCAGAAGGGAAATAACCGTGGCCACCTTGGACCTCTCGGTGGTAGGTGCTCCCATCTGATGAGTGAAATAGAAGGAGCACTGGAGTAGGAAGCCACAGCATTTGGATAGAGACCTGTCATATTTGGGCATCACTGTCACATTGGGCGTCGCTGACCTGGGTGGACTGTTGGCAGGGGTGGGGTGCTGACTCGCTGGGTTAACTTGTATTAGAGAATCCTCCGCTTGTTGGAAGTGACACTCCTCTGGAAATTTTGAACGTGGAGGACCTCATCCATCTGTTAAGATAATGGGCATAATGCCAACCCAGAGATGGCGCTAGTGGGGCACCCATCTAGGATATATAAACAGGTGCATTATCAGTGTCTGATTAGGATGTTGTGACATGTTATACCTGAGTAAAGGACCATGTTTGATCTTTACCTAACTCTAAGACATGAGTTATTCGCATACAAATAAAAACACATTGCCGTCCCCAGTTATTCCAGCTGGTTTCGGGGTTGGCGAAGTAGGTGTCCCTGTTTGCTGACCATCTGGGAGATGTCCTGATTAACTGCTGCTTCCATTTGTTGAGGTAGTATTCTGTAGTGTTGATATGGGGAGTCAGGAAGTAGGTGCAGTTAGTGAGTTTAATCATAACGAACATAAAACAATACAGAACAACAGAAATGTAAGACAAGGAAACTGAACTGATAACAAAAGAGTGCTATATAAAGTGTAAGTAATCAGGGAGTAATGAAGTCCAGGTGTGACTGATAATGAGACGCAGGTGTCAAATCAAATCAAATTTTATTTGTCACATACACATGGTTAGCAGATGTTAATGCGAGTGTAGCGAAATGCTTGTGCTTCTAGTTCCGACAATGCAGTAATAACCAACAAGTAATCTAACTAACAATTCCAAAAAACTACTGTCTTATACACAGTGTAAGGGGATAAAGAATATGTACATAAGGATATATGAATGAGTGATGGTACAGAGCAGCATAGGCAAGATACAGTAGATGATATCGAGTACAGTATATACATATGAGATGAGTATGTAAACCAAGTGGCATAGTTAAAGTGGCTAGTGATACATGTATTACATAAGGATGCAGTCGATGATATAGATGTAGATGTATATATGTAGGGTAAGTAACATTATACAAGGTAGCATTGTTTAAAGTGGCTAGTGATATATTTACATCATTTCCCATCAATTCCCATTATTAAAGTGGCTGGAGTAGAGTCAGTGTCATTGACAGTGTGTTGGCAGTAGCCACTCAATGTTAGTGGTGGCTGTTTAACAGTCTGATGGCCTTGAGATAGAAGCTGTTTTTCAGTCTCTCGGTCCCAGCTTTGATGCACCTGTACTGACCTCGCCTTCTGGATGACAGCGGGGTGAACAGGCAGTGGCTCGGGTGGTTGATGTCCTTGATGATCTTTATGGCCTTCCTGTAGCATCGGGTGGTGTAGGTGTCCTGGAGGGCAGGTAGTTTGCCCCCGGTGATGCGTTGTGCAGACCTCACTACCCTCTGGAGAGCCTTACGGTTGAGGGCGGTGCAGTTGCCATACCAGGCGGTGATACAGCCCGCCAGGATGCTCTCGATTGTGCATCTGTAGAAGTTTGTGAGTGCTTTTGGTGACAAGCCGAATTTCTTCAGCCTCCTGAGGTTGAAGAGGCGCTGCTGCGCCTTCCTCACGATGCTGTCTGTGTGAGTGGACCAATTCAGTTTGTCTGTGATGTGTATGCCGAGGAACTTAAAACTTGCTACCCTCTCCACTACTGTTCCATCGATGTGGATGGGGGTGTTCCCTCTGCTGTTTCCTGAAGTCCACAATCATCTCCTTAGTTTTGTTGACGTTGAGTGTGAGGTTATTTTCCTGACACCACACTCCGAGGGCCCTCACCTCCTCCCTGTAGGCCGTATCGTCGTTGTTGGTAATCAAGCCTACCACTGTTGTGTCGTCCGCAAACTTGATGATTGAGTTGGAGGCGTGCGTGGCCACGCAGTCGTGGGTGAACAGGGAGTACAGGAGAGGGCTCAGAACGCACCCTTGTGGGGCCCCAGTGTTGAGGATCAGCGGGGAGGAGATGTTGTTGCCTACCCTCACCACCTGGGGGCGGCCCGTCAGGAAGTCCAGTACCCAGTTGCACAGGGCGGGGTCGAGACCCAGGGTCTCGAGCTTGATGACGAGCTTGGAGGGTACTATGGTGTTGAATGCCGAGCTGTAGTCGATGAACAGCATTCTCACATAGGTATTCCTCTTGTCCACATGGGTTAGGGCAGTGTGCAGTGTGGTTGAGATTGCATCGTCTGTGGACCTATTTGGGCGGTAAGCAAATTGGAGTGGGTCTAGGGTGTCAGGTAGGGTGGAGGTGATATGGTCCTTGACTAGTCTCTCAAAGCACTTCATGATGACGGATGTGAGTGCTAAGGGGCGGTAGTCGTTTAGCTCAGTTACCTGTGTGCGTAAAGATGGGTTGCCAGGACCGATGGTTAGTAGACCGGCAAGGTCGAGCACCAGAGAGGGGGAGCAGGAGTAGACATAACAGCAGTGCCTGGATATTGTACCAGCCATGGCACCAGCAGCAAAAACACCAGAGAGGCCAAGCAAACACCCCAGAACTGACGTGAACCAAGCTCATATTGGTGTTTTGGAGAGAGCTGGAGTGAGAAAAACATTTTAGGTCCTGAATTTACAAAAATAGCTACTGCAATTTCAGGAACAGAAACTTCTTCAGGGAAACAAATGCCCACTGTGTAAAGAATGCTGATCTTTTTAGTTATTTAAACAATTATTTATTAAAACAATGCTTTCCAAGCAATTGGTGTCCTCCAGTCTTGTCCCCACTCTTGTGTTTTGGTGTCCTCCAGTCTTGTCCCCACTCTTGTGTTTTGGTGTCCTCCAGTCTTGTCCCCACTCTTGTGTTTTGGTGTCCTCCAGTCTTGTCCCCACTCTTGTGTTTTGGTGTCCTCCAGTCTTGTCCCCACTCTTGTGTTTTGGTGTCCTCCAGTCTTGTCCCCACTCTTGTGTTTTGGTGTCCTCCAGTCTTGTCCCCACTCTTGTGTTTTGGTGTCCTCCAGTCTTGTCCCCACTCTTGTGTTTTGGTGTCCTCCAGTCTTGTCCCCACTCTTGTGTTTTGGTGTCCTCCAGTCTTGTCCCCACTCTTGTGTTTTGGTGCTTCCAGTTCCACCCTGTATGTTATTGAGAATAACAATGTCGCAATAATACATTTTAATACAGACAGCCTAATTAGGAAATGTACTTGTCTATTAAAATATGCACCTTAGGCTGCAAAATGGTTCTCAATCAAGGTTCTCCTTACAGCATTGCAGTTGCATTGGCAGCATGTTGCCATCTTCTCCATTCTCTTCAGGTAGGTCCTCCTCAGCCTATTCGGTCGGGTAACTCGTCTCCTTGTCTCTTGCAAAAGTTATACAAAACTGACACTGCAATAATGATTGTTAGTGTAGTGCCCATCTTCGTTGCGGAGCCCCTCCTGTAGGCACAGGAATCTTTTTTTCCACACTCCAAAAACTCTCTATGATACCTCTTGCCAAGAGTGTGCAAAGCTGTCATCAAGGCAAAGGGTGGCTACTTTGAAGATTCTCAAATATAAAATATATTTTGATTTGTTGAACACTTTTTTGTTTAATACTTTATTCCATATGTGTTATTTCATAGTTTTGATGTCTTCACTATTATTCTACAATGTAGAAAATAGTAAAAATGAAGAAAAACCCTTGAATGAGTGTGTCCAAACTTTTGACTAGTACTGTATAAAAAAATATTGAAAAAATTGAGCAACGGGCTTAAAATTAATCTAGTGAAAACTAAATTTAGATTAGAAAAAGGATTTACTTTAACTAGGATTTATTTAAAACTAGGTTTAAAGTTTGGTGCAACAAATTCCTGTTTCCACTGACACTTAAAATTTTAACCAAATTAGGGTTAAATTCAAGGTGGCTCGAATGTATTTCCAAATTCGAACCTGGGTTGACTTCAAAGTACCAATGGAAAGAGGGCTCAAGATTAATAGATACACCTTGATTTAACCCAGTTTAACAGTTAATCCATGTTGATGCTACCCATCCACAGTCTTTAGTCAGAGTGTGTGAATGGGGTATCTTACCATTATGTGATATCATACTGAAGTCATATATCACTGTAGGCTCTAACACTAATGGGTGTGACTGCCTGGGTTTGAACTTGGGTCAACTGTGTGTTTCAGGCAAGGTTACTCATCATGTAAGTGTAGTTCACTAAATCAACTCCATAACAGAGGTTTTGTTACTAAAGCTTTAAATGGGCATGGTGACACTGCACTAGGAGCCACTTTTCTTCTGTACCTCACAATAAACATTTTTTAATAAATGTCACATTTTGCAGCTTGTTTTACTGAATGTCACCAGGCCAGGTTCTGGTTTAAAAAGGCCAGAGAGGTGATTGGAGGAACAGAATACGCTGAGAGTCCCGCTGACCAATAGAGACAGCCCAGAGTGACCACTGAGACAGGCCAGTAAAACAAGACTTTTTACTGTCTGTGGGGTGACCCATCTCACATCCAGTATATCTCTAATCTCTCTAATATCAATCTCTATATCATCATAGAGAATTAACACATTAGTCATTTACAACACTTCCAAAATGATGCTGTACACTATGGATCTCTAACCATTTATAGCAGCTCATAGCTCCTTTACAACGGCCTTTATACAGTGGGTATGAGTTAATACAGAATGCATATGGGCCTATAAAGACATTTTGAGATGCTTTCCAGTTCCCACACAACTAGAAGTCTAAAAAAAAACAATCTAGGGCTCTATTCTATCTGTATTTCTGAAGCGTTCAGATTGCGCGATAGAAATGTGTAGGCAATTTCCTATTGACTCAGCCGACTTTTTCATAGTTTAACGTGAATACAGTTTCCACTAACACAGGAACTTTGCCTTTATGCAGCCCCCATGCAGTCTTTGTAATTGTTTGTTTTATCATCACTCTATGTCTAATAAATCACTGTGTGTGTTTATTTATTTATTTTTACTCAAGAATATATTTTTTACCATTTATTTCCCTGAGCCTCCTTTGGTACTTGAAATGCTCAGAACTGAATGTGTGGGCATTAGGAAACACGTTTGAAGATATTTTCATACACAGTCCTGATTGGCTGATAAGATGGTCTAGAGCCCACCCCCTTACCCAGATGAACAGACATTGGTCTAGTATAATCAGATCACATTGTGACATCATCACGGGTGCCAAGAATTTTTTAGAACAGCTCTTACACAAAAAGGCCGTTATCGTATTTTTCACGATTTCAGAGCTCTAATTCGACCTCATAGTGTGGAATAGCCAATGGTGAAAAAAGTACTATATTGTCATACTTGAGTAAAAGCAAAGAAAAAATGACTCAAGTAAAAGTGAAAGTCACCCAGTAAAGTACTACTTGAGTAAAAGTCTAAAAGTATTTGGTTTTACATATATTTAAGTATCAAAAGTAAATGTAGTTGCTAAAATATACTTAAGTATCAAAAGTAAAAGTATGAATAATAAAAATAATCCTTATATTAAGCAAACCAGATGGCACAATTTTCACACGCCAACACTCAGACATAATTTAAAAACAAAGCACTTATGTTTAGTAAGTCCGCCAGATCAAAGGCAGTAGGGATGACCAGGGATGTTGTCTTGATAAGTGTGCAAATTGGACCATTTTCTGTCCTGCTAAGTATTCAAAATGTAACGAGTACTTTTGGGTGTCAGGGAAAATGTATGGAGTAAAAATAACATTATTTTCTTTAGGAATATAGTGAAGTAAAAGAAAAAGTTGTCAAAAATATAAATAGTGAAGTACATATACCCCCAAAAACTACTTAAGTAGTACTTTAAAGTATTTTTACTTAAGTAATTTTCAGAACTGGAAATAGCCTATAAAAAATCGGGAAAATCAAGTTTTAACTCCATTGCTCCTTTAAGGTCTAGCCTGGCGATAACTAACACCCTGATGTTTTGGCGATGTTGGAGGTGTAAATGTGTTGGCGCTGTCAAAAATGGGAGTAGCTGACCATGTGCTCATTGTTATGTAGTCACACCCATCCCACTCGTTCTGAACTACGTCAAATTCAGAACGAGAAAGTGTAGGCTATATAGAAATAATTGAAAATGTATAATCATTAAATGAAATAATGAGGATTTCTATCAGCCTAATCGAGGTGTAGATTACATCTCACTTCCCAGTGTTCGAACTTGTAAACAAGGCTGCATGTAATTTGTCTTAATGCAAATCCGTGCAGCTAATGTCAATGTTGGCTTTAAGCATTGGTGTAAAGTACTTAAGTAAAAATACTTTTTAAGTACCAGTAAGTATTTTTTTTGTGTGTGTGTGTGTGGGGTGGGGGGTACTGCATTGTTCCTATTTTGTTGCCTTACAACATGGAATTAAAATAGATTTTGGGGAGATTTGTATTATTAGATTTACACAACATGCCTACCACTTTGAAGATGCAAAATATTTTTTATTGCGAAACAAACAAGAAATAAGACAACAAAAACTGATAACTTGAGCGAGCATAACTATTCACCCCCCACCCCACCCCAAGCTGCAAGTCTCTTGGGGTATGTCTCTATAAGCTTGACACATCTGGTCACTGGGATTTTTGCCCATTCTTCAAGGCATAACTGCTCCAGCTCCTTCAAGTTGGATGGGTTCTGCTGGTGTACAGCAATCTTTAAGTCATACTACATATTCTCAATTGGATTGAGGTCTGGGCTTTGACTAGGCCATTCCAAGACATTTAAATGTTTCCCCTTACACCACTCGAGTGTTGCTTTAGCAGTATGCTTAGGGTCAATGTCCTGCAGGAAGGTGAACCTCTGTCCCAGTCTCAAATCTCTGGAACACTGAAACAGGTTTCCCTCAAGAATTTCCCTGTATTTAGCACCATCCATCATTCCTTTAATTCTGATCAGTTTCCCAGTCCAATGACTGAAGAAAAACATCCCACAGCATGATGCTGCCATCACCATGCTTCACTGTGGGGATGGTGTTCTCGGGAGATGAGAGGTGTTGGGTTTGCGCCAGACATAGCGTTTTCCTTAATGGCCAAGAAGCTCAATTTTAGTCTCATCTGACCAGAGTACCTTCTTCCATATGTTTGGGGAGTCTCCCACATGCCTTTTGGCGAACACCAAACCTGTTTGCTTATTTGTTTTCATTAAGCAATGGCTTGTTCTGGCCCCTCTCCTGTAAAGCCCAACTCTGTGGAGTGTACGGATTAAAGTGGTCCTATGGATAGATACTCCAATCTCTGCCGTGGGGCTTTGCAGCTCCTTCAGGGGTAGCTTTGGTCTCTTTGTTGCCTGTCTGATTAATGCCCTCCTTGCCTGGTCAGTGAGTTTTGGTGGGCGGCCCTCTCTTGGCAGGTTTGTTGTGGTGCCATATTCTTTCCATTTTTTAATAATGGATTTAATGGTGCTCCGTGGGATGTTTCTGATATTTTTTTATAACCCAACTCAGATATGTGCTTCTCCACAACTTTGTCCCTGACCTGTTTGGAGAGCTCCTTGGTCTTAATGGTGCCCCTTGCTTAGTGGTGTTGCTGACTCTGGGTCCTTTCAGAACAGGTGTATATATTCTGAGATCATGTGATCACTTTTACTTCACTACATTCCTAAATAAAATAATGTACTTTTTATTCAAATCAAATGTATTTATATAAGGCTTCGTACATCAGCTGATATCTCAAAGTGCTGTACAGAAACCCAGCCTTAATCCCCAAACAGCAAGCAATGCAGGTGTTGAAGCACGATGACTAAAAAAACTCCATAGAAAGGCCAAAACCTAGGAAGAAACCTAGAGAGGAACCAGGCTATGAGTGGTGGCCAGTCCTCTTCTGGCTGTGCTGGGTGGAGATTATAACAGAACATGGCCAAGATGTTCAAATGTTCATAAATGACCAGCATGGTCAAATAATAGATCTGGGACAGGTAGCACGTCCGGTGAACAGGTCAGGATTCCATAGCCGCAGGCAGAACAGTTGAAACTGGAGCAGCAGCATGGCCAGGTGGACTGGGGACAGCAAGGAGCCATCATGCCAGGTAGTCCTGAGGCATGGTCCTAGGGCTCAGGTCCTCCGAGAGAGAGAAAGAAAGAGACAAAGAGAGAATTAGAGAGACGAAATTTAAAATCACACAGGACACCGGATAAGACAGGAGAAGTACTCCAAATATAACAAACTGACCCTAGCCCCCCGACACATAAACTACAGCAGCATAAATACTGGAGGCTGAGACAGAAGGGGTCAGGAGACACTGTGGCCCCATCTGATGATACCCCCGGACAGTGCCAAACAGGAAGGATATAACCCCATCCACTTTGCCAAAGCACAGCCCCCACACCACTAGAGGGATATCTTCAACCACCAACTTACCATCCTGAGACAAGGCCGAGTATAGCCCGCCACGGCACAACCCAAGGGGGGGGGGGGCGCCAAGCCAGACAGGAAGATCACATCAGTGACTCAACCCACTCATGAAAGAGCACCAGAGTAAGCCAGTGGCTCAGCCCCTGTAATAGGGTTAGAGGCAGAGAATCCCAGTGGAAAGAGGGGAACCGGCCAGGCAGAGACAGCAAAGCCGGTTCGTTGCTCCAGAGCCTTTCCGTTCACCTTCACACTCCTGGGCCAGACTACACTCAATCATATGACCCACTGAAGAGATGAGTCTTCAGTAAAGACTTTAAGGTTGAGAACGAGTTTGCGTCTCTCACATGGGTAGGCAGACCATTCCATAAAAATAGAGCTCTATAGGAGAAAGCCCTGCCTCCAGCTGTTTGCTTAGAAATTTTAGGGACAATTAGGAGGCCTGCGTTTTGTGACCGTAGCGTACATGTAGGTATGTACGGCAGGACTAAATCAGAGAGATAGGTAGGAGCAAGCCCATGTAATGCTTTGTAGGTTAGCAGTAAAACCTTGAAATCCGCCCTTGCCTTGACAGGAAGCCAGTGTAGGGAGGCTAGCACTGGAGTAATATGATCTAATTTTGGGGTTCTAGTCAGGATTCTAGCAGCCGTATTTATCACTAACTGAAGTTTATTTAGTGCTTTATCCGGGTAGCCAGAAAGTAGAGCATTGCAGTAGAATAACCTAGAAGTAACAAAAGCATGGATGAATTTTTCAGATTTTTGCAATGTTACGTAGATGGAAAAAAGCTGTCCTTGAAACAGTCTTAATATGTTCGTCAAAAGAGAGATCAGGGTCCAGAGTAACGCCAAGGTCCTTCACAGTTTTATTTGAGACGACTGTACAACCATTAAGATTAATTGTCAGATTCAACAGAAGATCTCTTTGTTTCTTGGGACCTAGAACAAGCATCTCTGTTTTGTCTGAGTTTAAAAGTAGAATGTTTGCAGCCATGAACTTCCTCATGTCTGAAACACAGGCTTCTAGCGAGGGCAATTTTGGGGCTTCACCATGTTTCATTGAAATGTACAGCTGTGTGTCATCCGCATAGCAGTGAAAGTTAACATTATGTTTTCGAATGACATCCCCAAGAGGTAACATATATTGTGAAAACAATAGTGGTCCTAAAACGGAACCTTGAGGAACACCAAAATGTACAGTTGTCAGAGGACAAGCCATTCACAGAGACAAACTGATAACTGACAAACTGATAAGATCTAAACCAGGCCAGAACTTGTCCGTGTAGACCAATTTGGGTTTCCAATCTCTCCAAAAGAATGTGGTGATCGATGGTATCAAAAGCAGCACTAAGGTCTAGGAGCACGAGGACAGATGCAGAGCCTCGGTCTGATGCCATTAAAAGGTCATTTACCACCTTCACAAGTGCAGTCTCAGTACTATGATGGGGTCTAAAACCAGACTGAAGCATTTCATATACATTGTTTGTCTTCAGGAAGGCAGTGAGTTGCTGCGCAACAGCCTTTTCTAAATATTTTGAGAGGAATGGAAGATTCGATATAGGCCGATAGTTTTTTATATTTTCTGCGTGAAGGTTTGGCTTTTTCAAGAGAGGCTTTATTACTGCCACTTTTAGTGAGTTTTGGTACACATCTAGTGGTTAGAGAGCCATTTATTATGTTCAACATAGGAGGGCCAAGCACAGGAAGCAGCTCTTTCAGTAGTTTAGTTGGAATAGGGTCCAGTATGCAGCTGGAAGGTTTAGAGGCCATGAGTATTTTATTTTCATCATTGTGTCAAGAGATATAGTACTAAAACACTTGAGTGTCTCTCTTGATCCTAGGTCCTGGCAGAGTTGCGCAGACTCAGGACAACTGAGCTTTGAAGGAATAGGCAGATTTAAAGAGGAGTCCTTAATTTGCTTTCCAATAATCATGATCTTTTCCTAAAAGAAGTTCATGAATTTATTACTGCTGAAGTGAAAGCCATCCTCACTTGGGGAATGCTGCTTTTTAGTTAGCTTTGCGAGAGTATCAAAAATACATTTCGGAATGTTCTTATTTTCCTCAATTAAGTTGGAAAAATAGGATAATCGAGCAGCAGTAAGGGCTCTTCGATACTGCACGGTACTGTCTTTCCAAGCTAGTCGGAAGACTTCCAGTTTGGTGTGGCGCCATTTCCGTTCCAATTTTCTGGAAGCTTGCTTCAGAGCTCGGGTATTTTCTGTATACCAGGGAGCTAGTTTCTTAGAGAAATTAGAGAAATGTTTTTAGTTTTTAGGGGTGCAACTGCATCTAGGGTATTGTGCAAGGTTAAATTGAGTTCCTCAGTTAGGTGGTAAACTGATTTTTGTCCTCTGACGTCCTTGAGTAGGCAGAGGGAGTCTGGAAGAGCGTCAAGGAATCTTTGTGTTGTTTGTGAATTTATAGCACGACTTTTGATGCTCCTTGTTTGGGGTCTGAGCAGATTATTTGTTGCAATTACAAACATAATGAAATGGTGGTCCGATAGTCCAGGATTATGAGGAAAAACATTAAGATCCACAACATTTATTCCATGGGACAAAACTAGGTCCAGAGTATGACTGTGACAGTGAGTAGGTCCAGAGACATGTTGGACAAAACCCACTGAGTCGATGATGGCTCCGAAAGCCTTTTGGAGTGGGTCTGTGGACTTTTCCATGTGAATATTAAAGTCACCAAAAATTTGAATATTATCTGCTATGACTACAAGGTCTGATAGGAATTCAGGGAACTCAATGAGGAAAGCTGTATATGGCCCAGGAGGCCTGTAAACAGTAGCTATTAAAAGTGATTGAGTAGGCTGCATAGATTTCATGACTAGAAGCTCAAAAGACGAAAACATATATTTTTTTTGTAAATTGAAATTTGCTATCGTAAATGTTAGCAACACCTCCGCCTTTGCGGGATGCACGGGGGATATGGTCACTAGTATAACCAGGAGGCGAGGCCTCATTTAACACAGTAAATTCATCAGGCTTAAGCCATGTTTCAGTCAGGCCAATCACATCAAGATTATGATCAGTGATTAGTTCATTGACATTGCCTTTGAAGTAAGGGATCTAACATTAAGTAGCCCTATTTTGAGATGTGAGGTATCACGATCTCTTTCAATAATGACAGGAATGGAGGAGGTCTTTATCCTAGTGAAATTGCTAAGGTGAACACCGCCATGTTAAATTCTGCCCAACCCAGGTCGAAGCACAGTGGCAGACTCCACTAAGCTGGCAGGCTGGCTAACAGCCTGCTGCTTGGCCTGCACACTATTTCATTGTGGTGCTAGAGGAGTTAGAGCCTTGTCTATGTTGGTAGATAAGATGAGAGCACCCCTCCAGCTAGGATGGAGTCCTGTCACTCCTCAGCAGGCCAGACTTGGTCCTGTTTGTGGGTGAGTCCCAGAAAGAGGGCAAATTATCTACAAATTCTATCTTTTTTAGGAGGGGCAGAAAACAGTTTTCAACCAGCGATTGAGTTGTGAGACTCTGCTGTAGAGCTCATCACTCCCCATAACTGGGAGGGGGCCAGAAACAATTACTCGATGCCGATACATCTTTCTAGCTGATTTACACGCTAACGCTATGTTGCACTTGGTGACCTCTGACTGTTTCATCCTAACATCGTTGGTGCCGACGTGGATAACAATATCTCTATACTCTCTACACTCACCAGTTTTAGCTTTTGCCAGCACCATCTTCAGATTGGCCTTAATGTCGGTAGCCCTGCCCCCTGGTAAACAGTGTATGATCGCTGGATGATTCGTTTAAGTCTAATACTGAGGGTAATGGAGTCGCCAATGACTAGGGTTTTCAATTTGTCAGAGCTAATGGTGGGAGGCTTCGGCTTCTCAGACCCCATAACGGGAGGAGTAGAGACAAGAGAAGGCTCAGCCTCAGACTCCGACTCGCTGCATGATGGGGAAAACCGGTTGAAAGTTTCTGTCAGCTGAATGAGCGACACCGGCATTCCTACAGCATTTCCCTCCAGAAACCATGAGAAAGTTGTCCGTCTGCGGGGACCGTGCGAGGGAATTTATACTAACGTTACTATCTGTACTTACTGGTGGCGCAGACTTGTTTCATCCTTTCCTACACTGAAATTACCCTTGCCTAACGATTGCGTCTGAAGCTGGGCTTGCAACACAGCTATCTTCGCCGTAAGGCGATCGTTCTCCTGTATTTTATGAGTACAGCGACTGCAATTAGAAGGCATCATGTTACAGTTTCTCAGTCGCTTTGGTGCATTTCTTAGATCAAAAGTGCAATTCTTGATAATACTTGTACAAATTCCAAATCATCTAGTCACTTGTGCACATCATTAAAGCAATTTCTTATTCCTTTGAACAAATTGCAAGTGTCAGCTTTTTTCCACATTATCAATTGCTCTTGTCATGTTGATCAAAATATAGTAGATGGTTCTCTGTTGAATAGTCTTACCCCTCAAAACATCTAGGCATTAGTTCCTTGCATAAGCCATTACATGCAAAATTGTTGAACTATTTGTCATAAAACTGTCAAGCATAGTTTTACACATTGCTATTAAACCTTTTGTACAAAAACGTGAATTGATGAATCGTGCAGGTGAAATTGACCCTCACTCATTAAGGAATGTAAAGTGTTAGTTCAACCAACAATCAATCAGTTGTCTAAATTGCTCAAAGTTGCATCTCATGAAGAATCAATTGGCAAGCATATATAGACAGACCAAAACACAGAGTTGCAATTTTCCAATAATGGATGGACTAGGAAACAAACAGGGTCAACAGCCAAGAGGAGGAAGAAGAGGAGCAAGGATGAGTGGTGGAAGGCAAAACAGAGGAAGAAGCAGAAGAGGACATAGGCGCATATCTGATGACATAAGGGCCACTATTGTAGACCATGTTGTCAATCATGGCCTTACAATGGCTGAGGCGGGTCGAAGGGTGCAGCCGAATATTGGGAGATCAACCGTGTCCTCAATATAGTTCAAATGTTTCGAAGAGAGAACAGGTATGTCCACCAATGTACAGTGCACTGTTACAGTATATAAGCAGTATGCTGTATACTTCCTACAATGCTTCATATTACAGTAGTCCACTTGTATTTCACAGCATACAGAAATATACTCTATACAGATACATACTGCACCTTACATGCACCCACCTGTAGGTTTTACAGTAAAATGTGTGTTCGCATAGTTTTTGTCTATGTGAAAGTGTGCGATGCATCACTGCATTTTTCCCCACATAGGACTGCAAGATTACCTCAAACCGGTGGCAGAGGACGCCTTTTCACACCTCAACAGGAGGAGACTATTTGCACCATGTTCCGAGCAAACAATGCCATGAGACTCAGAGAAATACATAGGACCATTATAGAAGACAACGATGTCTTTGAAAACATCCATACGGTTAGCATCTCAACCATCGACAGGGTGCTGCATAGAAACCAGATGAGTGTGAAACAGCTGTACCGTGTACCATTCCAAAGGAATGAGGACAGAGTTAAGGAGCTATGGTACCAGTATGTACAGGTAAAACATATATCTATGTAACTACTTTACAGCAACATCAAGTGAACCCTCTCACAACTTTGTATTCATGGATGAGGCTGGCTTCAACCTGACCAAATGCAGAAGGCGGGGTTGGAATATCATCGGTCACAGGGCTACTGTGGATTTGCCAGGCCAACGGGGAGGAAATATCACCATGTGTGCAGCTAATTCTGAGCATGGTGTCCTAACCCATATCCCCCTTATAGGGCCATACAACACCCAGCATCTACTCAACTTTTTAGAGACTCTCTACAGGGCTCTCATCCCTGATGATGAGGGGTCTGTTTAGAGAGGATTTGCCAAAGTATGTGGTCATTTGTGATAATGTGAGTTTCCATCGATCAAACATCATAAGGCAGTGGTTTGTGACTCACCCGAGGATTCTCATAGAATTCCTCCCACCTTATTCACCATTCCTTAACCCAATTGAGGAGTTCTTTTCAGCATGGAGGTGGAAGGTGTACGATCATCAGCCACACACACAGATGACCCTGCTGGCTGCAATGGATGCAGCATGTGAGGACATCACAGTAGACGCCTGCAGAGGATGGATAAGGCATTCCAAAAGATTCTTTCCACGTTGCATTGGAAGGGAAAATATCCGTTGTGATGTGGAGGAGAATATGTGGGCCGACAGACAGGAACGTCTGGATGTGTAGAGACAGCACAGCAGTGCTGTGGGCAAAGTTGTGCCTTAGGGGTGGTTTCCTGTGTTTCTTTCTAATTTAGTTTTTTTTCCTTTGTGCCCCTTGGGTTGTCCAGTCTCTTTCAATCAATAACCCACATACAGTAATATGTAAATAGTACTGTTGAAATTGATATATGCCATAGAAGTGCAGCCTTGTGCATTTTCAATACAGTAACTGTCATCCAAAATGTAGCCTAAGTTTATGTCAGGTAATACTGTCAAAGTACACAGTTACATTGACAACATGCCTAAACATTTTGATGACCTTGTTCGTGAACAATGACTGAATGACTTATCATCTGATGACACTGACATGATCATTGGCATGAATATTTACTTTTGAGAGATGTACTAAGGATTTTTAGTGACTGACTAGCTTTAGAAACATATCTATTGTATATTGCAGTTTGAACAAATTGTTCTGAGAAATGCATTTATTATTTTGAACATGTTAGAGATGATGTGAAAAATGCACCAAAGCGACTGAGAAAAACTGTAATGTTACTACTTAGCTTCGGCTGTTGGAGGTCCTGACGAACCATGTCCAGATAAAGCGTCCGGAGTAAAAAAGTTTAATGAAAAAAAGTTGAGTGAGGGAAAAAACAAAAATGTAAACGGTAATTAAAAAGTAAAAAACATAAAGTTGTCAGGTAGCAGAGTAAGGTTGGCAACAAAACGCACAAAACGGACAGCAACAGGTAAACAAGTCTGCAAGTTGTGACCGTTTATTCCATTCAAATTCCCTGACACCCAAAAGTAGTCATTACATTTTGAAGGAAAATGGTCTCATTCACGTACTTATCAAGAAAACATCCCTGGTCATTCCTACTGCCTCTGATCTGGCAGACTCACTAAACACACATACTTAGTTTGTAAACAATGTCTGAGTTTTATTTTTATTGAACCTTTATTTATCTTTATTTAAAAGGATCCACCCCTTTTTTTCCAATTTTTGCCTAAACTGACATACCAAAATCGAACTGCCAAAGATAAACCAACTGTTTTTTTGTATTTTTTTTGTACCATCATCTTTGAAATGCAAGAGAAAGGCCATAATGTATTATTTCAGCCCAGGCGCAATTTAGATTTTAGTCTATATGCAAAGTTTTATAGTGATCCAATGAACCATTGCATATCTGATCAAAATGTTGTATCAAGACTGCCAAAATGTGCCTAATTGGTTTATTAATAACTTTTCAAGTTCATAACTGTGCACTCTCCTCACACAATATCATGGTATTATTTCACTGTAATAGCTACTGTAAATTGGACAGTGCAGTTAGATTAACAAGAATTTAAGCTTTCTGCCAATATCTGATATGTCTATGTCCTGGGAAATGTTCTTGTTACTTACAACCTCATGCTTATCCCATTAGCGCACATTAGCTCAACCGTCCCACGGATGGGAGACCAATCTGTAGAGATCCTGAAGAGGTTTTTAACTGAGTGTTGGAGTGTGGCCTTGGCTATCCATACAAAATATTTAAAAAATGTAATGGTTTTGTCTGATTTGCTTCATTTAAGGAATTTTAAATTATTTATACTTTTACTTTTGATACTTAAGTATATTTTAGCAATTACATTTACTTTTGATACTTAAGTAAAGTTAAAACCTAATACTCTTAGACTTTTACTCAAGTAATATTTTACTGGGGGACTTTTACTCAAGTCATTTTCTATTAAGGTATCTTTACTTTTATTGAAGTATGAAAATTAGGTACTTTTACACCACTGGCTTTAGGTATAATGGTGGGAGCCGCTTGTGGATTTGACAGCTCTACCGCAGTTCCACCTCCGACACAACAAAAAAAGCAACCACTACGCGGGTATCAGCTAGGATGGTTCTAACAGAATCTAGCCCTAAATTTCAATCACGATGTAACGCTGAACTTCCGCGATACGGAGTGAATAGAGCCCTTTTACACATCAGGTCTTAACAGCCTAGTAATGCACAATGAACAAAAATATTAAACCAACATGCAACAATAACAAATATTTTTATGAGTTACAGTTCACAAGGAAATCAGTCAGTTGAAATAAATTCATTACGCTCTAATCTATGGATTTCATATGGCTGGGAATACAGATATGCATCTGTTGGTCACAGATACCTTTAAAAAAAAGTAGGAGTGTGGATCAGAAAACCAGTCTGGTGTTACTGTCTGCCATCATGCAGTGCGACATCTCCTTCGCATAGAGTTGATCAGGCTGTTGATTGTGGCCTGTGGAATGTTGTCCCACTCCTCTTCAATGGCTGTGCGAAGTTGCTGGATATTGACGGGAACTGGAACACGTTGTCGCACACGTCAATCCAGAGCGTTCCAAACGTGGGTGGTGAGTATGCAGGCCATGGAAGAACTGAGACATTTTCAGCTTCCAGGAATTTTGTACAGATCCTTGCGACATGGGGCCGTTTATTATTGTGCTGAAACATGAGGTGATGGCGGCGGATGAATGGCATGACAATCGGCCTCAGGATTTTCAAATTGCCAATGATAAAACGCAATTGAGTTTGTTGTCTGTAGCTTATGCATGCCCCTACCATAACCCCACCACCACCGCTGGGCACTCTGTTTACAAAGTTTACATCAGCAAACCACTCTCCCACACACGCTGTCTACCATCTGACATGTACAGTTGAAACTGGGATTCATCCATGAAGAGCACACTTCTCCAACGTGCCAGAGGCCATTGAAGGTGCACATTTGCTTAAAGTTGGTTATGACACAGATCTTCAGTTAGGTCAAGACCCTGGTGAGGACAACAAGCATGCAGATGAGCTTCCCTGAGACGGTTTCTCTAAAATCCTGTTGGAGGTGGCTAATCGTAGATAAATCAAGATTAAATTCTCTGTTAACAGCTCTGGTGGACATTCCTGCAGTCAGCATGCCAATTGTACGCTCCCTCAAAATTTGAGACATCTGTGGCATTTTGTTGTGTGACAAAAATGCACATTTAAGAGTGGCCTTTTATTGTCCCCAACCAAAGCAGGGTCTCCCCACTTCCTCTCCTCCCACAGCTGATGATTAGCAGCAGCAGGCTATCTAAACTCATTGAAAGCGGGCTCCTGTGGTTGGCGGTTGCAGTAAAACTTTTTTTTTTCTACATTTTTCTCTGCCTCAAGGGCCCCCTACGGGCTGGATCCCGGGGCTTCAGCCCTTTAAGCCCCTGCATTAATCAGGCCCTGCTCCCGAATTATAAAGGCGCGCCATGCCAGCGCACTATCATCTCCAGAGTTCTGTCCGAACCCGCAAGACGCAACCGAGACTACACTGATAATTATTAACACCAAACTGGGTTAGTAGCCTACTAGGACTGTTAATATAATCTTGTTTAGGTGATTTTCAATCAGGAAATCAATATTCTGAATAATTTAAACATTTGAAAAGTTGATTTAAATGTTTTTGTCATGAAATCTTGATGCATCGTTTTTCCATTGAATTTCGCAAAATTGCTGCTATTTTGTCACGCAATTAGCTTACAACTAAATACCGTAGTTATGATATACTGATAGTTATTTAATTTAAGGAATTCCACGTATGTTTATTTTAGACTTCAACAGGTGCGCTGACTAAACCATTCCCCAGTGAGGGGAGATTCTGCCTTTGCCTGAGAACAGTGGAGTTTTTCTTCAGTTGAGTTTTTCTGGCCTGTTCTAACCTGTACCCGAGGTTTGTGACTCCCGCTTGCCGCCATGCCCTCACTGTTCCCGGCATGGCTCTGCTGCCTTAGCCTGCTAACCGTGGAGACACACACCCTGGCCATGCCGCGGCCAGCCCGGACACAGCCTCACAGGTACGGCCACTTCACACTATCACTGTAACTGATATAACATGGTTTTGCTGCAAACCTCTAGACTACTGTAGTAAATCAATGAAATGACAGTATGCGAGTCCTAGGGTTAAGGAGGTGAACGTGCAAGGCAAAATAAGGCGTCATTACTTTATTATTATTTTGAAGGATGGAGATCAAGCAGTCCATAATGCAACATATTTAAGAAGAGACAGTATGAGCTACTGATATTGATCCAGACAGAGCTGTGGGCCAATCTCTGTGTTCACTGTTTGGTTCATCATATCTGTCTTTGCGATGTGTGTGTCTGCTTCAGTGTATTAGGTGGAAGGGAGAGATGGAACATAAATTATACACCCCCCATCTTCTTCACACACACCCTGCCCCTAACCTCTCTCTCTCTCTGTCTGGCCATTGCAGTGGCAGTAAGTTATGTGTGAAAAGGTTACAACAACAGAATGAGGTAATTCCTCTAAAAGCCCCCGGAAGAATGACCCTGTATAATGAATGAGAGGGAGGTGGAGGGCTATGCGGGTGTGTGCGTGTGTGTTTGTTTCCATTGTGATTTAATAAGGATTTGGGAACACTTTTACACAATATTAACACCTCAGTTTGTGAGGGAAGGTTGAGGGGCAGTGTGTAGCTCAGTGTTGTGTGTACAGTTGTGTGTGTGTGCGTTTACAGTAGGAAGTAAATAGCTTTATCAGAGATCTACTGTAGTGACCAGTATCTCTCTGGAAGCTGTGTTTTGAATGCTAACTAATGGAGCAGGTGCTAGTTATGGTATCTTACCACCGTGTTTCTCAACTCCAGTCCTCCACCCAACATTACACATTTGTATTATAACCTGTCACATGTGTATGTGGTGTGTGTCTTACAGTGTTACAGGTCCTGTGTGGCTCAGTTGGTAGAGCATTACACTTTCAACGCCAGCGTTTTGGGTTTGATTCCCACGGGGAACCAATCGCTCTAGATAAGAGTGTCTGCTAAATGACTAAAATGTAAAATAAATGAGACATGTAAAGAGTTGAAAAGGACAGGCGGAGGAGAGAAAGGAGAAGTAGGGAAGTAGTGTTTCTCTCATCTGAAGTGGTTGTGAGGGGGTTGGTGTGTGAAAGATGGTTGGTGTGTGCTTCTCTTTGGTTCAGAGCTCATGCTGGGCTCTAACCTGGGAGGAATGCAAGAGTAGCTCTTTATTCACACAAATGGACGTATGCACACGCACACACACAGCCCCTCCATATTCAGAGGTAGTGATCAGGTACAGTAGTCTGATGCTAGAATCAGTATTTCATCAGATCTCTGCAGACTTAATCATTTGATCGGACACAGTAGCAGTTTCTCATTCTCTCCACCCAACCTTTATCTTTATTTCCACACCAGTCAATCGTTATTAGTCACATAGAGGGAGCCGTCACCACCTCCTCTCTCGTTCTCGTTCTCTCTCCCTCTCTCTCTCTCTCTGTGTCTCTGTGTCTCTCTCTTTCTTTCTTTCTTTCTTTCTCTTTCTTTCTCTCTCTCTCCTAATATATATAATAGTTTATCAAAATGTTATTTGTTTTCAAATTCTTTGTGGGTCTGTGTAATCTGAGGGAATCTTATGACACACACACACACACAGAAGTAGCGGGTGGTGGTTGGTCAGTGGCCTACATTTTGGTGCCAAGCGCCTTTTTCTTCAGGAGACGACCTTGTTCTGACACGATCCCCAGGTGGTCCTGGCGCTCCAAATCGGTAGAGAGGTGTGTGTGTGTGTCTGTGTGTGTCTTAATGGAGCATAAGAAAACACTATAACTGCCAGGAAGTCAGGTGTAGGGTGCACGTGTTTGTCCTACTAATGTACAGCTAACGTTTAACATTTCACTGATGTCCAGAGGGTCTGGAAACAGAGACAATGTGTGTGTCTCTGTGACCGTTGACCTGTGTGGTTTAATATGGCAGCCGTTTTACACGGGGTCATGATGTCCCTTCAGAGAGGACTGAATAACACACTGGATTACTGGATATTAAAGATAGGCCTGCATACCAGCCTACATTACCTCACATACACTATAGTTTGGGCAGATGGTGTTGAAAATGATTTGAGCTCATACCTAAAGCTCGTTTTTCTAGAGTGTGACAGTAAAACTTAACAATAACAGTGAAATCTGCATTTTGTCAACTAATGCCATAAAATAACAGCTATAGTAGACATGCAAATGGCATAGAGAGTAATGAGAACATGGAATGTCCGTAATCCCTCCATGAGTTGATATAGCTTATGCACACTCGTCACATTAGAATGACGGCATCTGTAGGAAGACAATTGAAGGATGGAAGGGTGCAAACTTGGTAGTGTTGGCTAGCCCATCATACAGTGGAGTCACCTGATCCAAGACCTGAATTAGTGTCATCCACCTCCAACTAAGTCTTGCTAAAACCTACCATAGTTTCTGAGGAGGTGCTGATTGGACCATTTACTTTCTGCATTATTCAAAATGGCCTTCTATTGGAGGAAAGCCAGACTGAATCAGTGAAGTGAAATAGTAGTGAAACAGGGAGACATTCACTTTGGATTCCAGGCTAGGTCTCTTTTACATAGAACTAAACCATGGACTTTCATGTTACCAGTCAGAGTTGCTTTTACTTTTGTTTGGCATGTGTGTGTGTGTGTGTGTGTGTGGTCAGTTGAATGAGACTCTGAAGCAGACACTGTGTCTCCTGTCATCAACACGCACACTCACAGGCCATATACCCATTCATGACTAATATTTTTTAGTGTGTAAAAGGGTTCAGGTAACATAAACACTAATGTTGCAACACGCTGTGTGATCCACGCACGCACTTACTAACACAGGCTGACAGATGGATAGACACAGAAAAGGACTGTTTTAGCAATATAGTCAAAGTGAATTATATCATGACATTTGGAGGGGCCTCAATTTTTTCACGGGACCTCCTATGTGTGGACACTTGCACATGCACCCATTTTTTTTTATGGACCTAATAAAAATGGCAATTTAACTGTAAAAAATGTAAAAACTTTTAATGTGGCATGAACGCAACCAGTCATGATGTCTTCATGTGATTGTCAAACAAATTCCTTCAAAAACTAGGCTACTTGCGCACATTCGTCCACTGCAACATAATTCCAGCATCCAAACAGTGCACTGTGCACTCGCCGTTTGATGAATGGAAAGGCACAGCTGTTACACAACACCATAAAGTGTAATGACATTCAACGATTGTAACCTGAATTAATTGATGCGTCTTTTTTGTAAAAAAGAAAAGTCGGGAAACATGAAAAGTGTCCGAAATACAGTTTAAACCATGACAGAGAGGTGGGGGTGTTTGTTCAATTTAGAATACGTTTTTATTTTCATATTTACCACCGTAGCAGTACAAAATTGCATTTCAATCAAATTAGCATTATTTCGAGACCCCGACCCAAAGTTGAACTTTTGTTGCCTTTATGGGAGCTCATGGCTCATTCAGGGTAATTCGTACAGTGTGTGTGTGTGTGTGTGTGTGTGTGTTGCATAATCGCTCAGGCAGGTCACCCAACTCATCAGACAGCCTCTTACTGCCACTCAGACTGCTGGATAAAGGAGGGAGGGAATGAAGAGAAAGCGTGGGGGGAAAATGAGGGGAGAGGCCATTGTAGTAGAGTGAGAGACAAGAAAGGAGGGGAGGGAGGGAGGTGAAAAGCCTAAGTATAAAAGATGAAGCATTAAAATAGAGAAGAGGAGTAGAGGCTCTTGACTGAGTAGGTCTCAGGAAGTCTCTCCCCCTCCTCTTTCTCACTCTCTCTCTGGTGTGTGTTGTTTAGACATTTCTTAAGACTTAAAAAACAAAGAGGTGTTGTTGATTAACTCTAAATACATTACTAATCATACGAGACTGCAATCATTGAATGAATCCAAAGAAATGTCTCGTAAGGCTTTAACTTAAATATAGAAACATTAATAAGCATGACTGTCATTTCTGTATGAGTTGTATAACTGGACATTTTCTCCTATACAGTATATTAAAAAAGCCAAGTTCGTTTGTGTCTGGAATATGAGGTTCTTGCATATTTCTGGAGCCAGGTCTCTAGCTCTCTGCCTCTCTCAGTTCTCCTCAGGTTACCTGTTCCGAGTGTGTCTGTGAAACATTCCTCCTCGTCTCAATGCTCAAATTACACTCAGAAATCCAAGTAGTAATTGCTGTACCTGACTGCTGTACCTGACTGGGGTGTGTGTGTTTCTGTGTGTGTGTGCGTGCGTGTTTTGCGGCATGTATGCGACTGTCTCTCTCTTTCTCTCTTAGGTTTATATTATCCAGAACCTCCTGGACACCTGGGTCGTCTTCGTCTCTCACTATGGCGACGGTTGTCACCCCGACTGTTGCCCTGGACGACAGCGTTGCCCTTAGAAACAGATGGGCCGTCTGGAGGGCCCTGCTCCCTAAAGGACCCCCGAGGCAGTCTAACCTAATGCCTGACCATGAAGGCCCACGGGCCAAGCCATCCAGTCCATTGCCTGACCAGAACTACCACCTCTCTAGAGAGGGGACTTCACGGGGTCGCCGCCATGCCAACGGTAGCGGTGGGCGTGGCCAGGGTCAGCTGATGAGGGTGGGGTGTGTCCTGGGAACCTGTCAAGTTCAGAACCTCAGTCACCGACTCTACCAGCTGATTGGACAGAGTGGGAGACAAGACTCCTCCCCCATCAATCCCCGTAGCCCGCACAGCTACGGCTGAATAACTTTATCAGCAACCAACAAACAGGCACAGTCACTGTTGAATAACATTATCGTCAACCAATATACAGACACAGCTACAGCTGAATAACGTAATCAACAAGCAACACACAGGCAGGGCCACATCTGAATACATTCATGAACAAGACAACAACCTATACACAGACACGGCTAACGGCAGAATGTGGGTCAGATGCAAAGTGGTGGAAGAAACTTAGAGTTTTAAGTGCTGACTGTGGGTAGGGTGGAAGGAGATCTGTAATACCTTGTTGTTCAAGTCATTATTCCTGTCCCCAATGAGCTGAGCTGATCTACAATCCCCCATGATCATCCCTATATTCTTGTGTCTCTAAACTCTCAATTTCAATTATCTCTCTCTCTCTCACACTTTCACTCTCTCGTGTCTAGTGAGCTACTTGGTCAAGTGTATTAGAAACCCGTGAAGCACTTTAAAGTAAATACTGTTTTATGTTTGCTATGACTTGAACGTTTAAAGATATGTTGTTTAATTTAAAATGTATTCAAGCTTATTTGTTGTAAATATTTCACTGACTAAACCAGTGAAACGAATGTGGCCGAAATGTTTCCCCAAATGTACATTGTCTGTTTTATTCATCTTAGTCTATATCTTTGTATAAGCTGTCATATTTAATAAAGAGTATGTGTTTAAATGTGTCTTGTGAGTGTGTTGTGTCTGTGTGACAGAGAACCAGCCACCACTTTCCATGTCCACAAAAACATTTCCTGCACAAGCTAATCAATGACTACTGTAGATACAGAACACACATCTGTACTGCTGTCAAGGTCAAAGGTCAGTGTGACAGGAGGTGACCTCGCTCCTCTTGCGTGATCTAGTTCACTGTGACTCATTATTGGGGTCATCACAGCTGCATCGCTGTAGGTCACTTTCTCAATCTCCAATCACCATTAGTGTATGAGGTGGTCCAGGGCTGCATGGAAACAAGCCTCACACACTGTGGCCTCTAGTCTGTGTGCGTGCGTACGTCCAGTATCCTTCTTTCTCAGTCTCCGATAAAATACTGCTGACAGATCAATACCATAGAGATAAAGATACTCTGATAGAATACTGCTGACAGATCAATACGATAGAGATAAATATACTCTGATAGAATACTGCTGACAGATCAATACCATAGAGATAAAGATACTCTGATAGAATACTGCTGACAGATCAATACCATAGAGATAAAGATATAATACTGCTGACAGTTCAATACCATAGAGATAAAGATACTCTGATAGAATACTGCTGACAGATCAATACCATCGAGATAAAGATGCTCTGATAGAATACTGCTGACAGATAAATACCATAGAGATAAAGATACTCTGATAGAATACTGCTGACAGATCAATACCATAGAGATAAAGATACTCTGATAGAATACTGCTGACAGATCAATACCATAGAGATAAAGATAGAATACTGCTGACAGTTCAATACCATAGAGATAAAGATACTCTGATAGAATACTGCTGACAGTTCAATACCATAGAGATAAAGATAGAATACTGCTGACAGTTCAATACCATAGAGAGATAAAGATGCTCTGATAGAATACTGCTGACAGATAAATACCATAGAGATAAAGATACTCTGATAGAATACTGCTGACAGATCAATACCATAGAGATAAAGATACTCTGATAGAATACTGCTGACAGTGTCAGGATTTGGCCAGGGTTGTTCCGGTCTTTGGTCACTAGATGCCCCCATTGTGCTTTTTGACCCTTTTGTTTTCCCTTGTTCCCTGTTATTATTTGCACCTGTGCCTTGTTTCCCCTGATTGTATTTAAACCCTTAGTTTTCCTCAGTTCTTTGCTCTGTGTTTGTATGTTAGCACCCAGCCCTAGTATGCTGTGAACTTTTGTGGCTCCCGTTGGACTCTCTTGTGGAATTCTGTTTTTGTTCTTGTTTATACATTTTTGAGTATCCTTTGAGGTTTTTTCATGCTATACCTACCACCCTGTGGATTTACCTTTTTGTCTTGGAGGATTACCTTTGTTCTCGTGGAATTACTTTTGAAGTTGTGGAGTTATGTTTGCCTGAAGGACTTTCCTTTTTTTACTTAAATACTCCAATCAAGTACTGCTGTGTCTGCCTATCTTCTGGGTTCTGCCGACTATTCGTGGTTAAGTGACTGTTTCTCACTCCGGAGACCCGGGTTCGTTACCGGGTCCTGACAGACAGATCAATACCATAGAGATAAATTAAGGTGTTAGAGCAGGTCTTTTGTTCCAGACCAGCACTAACACATTTCAACTGATGCAGCTACTAAATTAAAGTGTTAGAGCAGGACAGGAGCAGAAGCTTCTCTGGGGACAGAATTGAAGACCACTGCTCTATGGGAACCATAATCACAATTCTGCAAGAAATGACAAATATGATATCATCGATTTCTCCTATGCTATTTTTATTATTCATGGAACCTATGACCCAGACAATTTGCCAGTCGAAGGAAATAACACCAATTTACCTAAAATCTAGTGATCACTTCATCTCATTATACGTGGACAGTGTTTTGCTAGACAATGTATCTCAATCGCTTCCAAACGCACTGAAGATCATAGAGAAATTCAGCTGAATCTCAAATTATAAAATGAATCTAACCAAATCAGCTTATTGCCTCTCAAGACCCCAACGGAGGGCTCCATCTCTACTTATGGAATCCCAATCGTTTCCCCTTTATAATATTTGGGAGTATATATATTTCCTTAGATAAAACTTTTACAGAATGCCCAAATCAAATCAATCCGACCTCAGTAGATGGATTAACATCCCAGGTGTTTTAACCGTCAGAACACCTATTGTCAAAATGAATATATTGGGCTCATTTGAGTGGTAAGGGGTGGCAGGTAGTGGGGTGGCAGGTAGCCTAGTGGGTAGAGAGTTGGGCCAGTAACCGTAAAGGTTGCTAGATCAAATCCCCGAGCTGACAAGGTAAAAATCTGTTGTTCTGCCCCTGAACAAGGCAGTTAACCCAATGATTCTAGGCTGTCACTGTAAATAAGAATTTGTTCTTAACTGACTTGCCTAGCTAAATAAAGGTTAAACAAATTTTAAGTGCTGGTGGCTGTATGTAATAACACAAATGTTCTGAGCTAATAATGTTAAAAAAAAAATACAAAAGAACAAAATACTGCAAAGTGGCAAAAAGTGTTATCGTGTCAATTTTCTTAACTGCACATTCCGTGTTCTTGATCTGAATGCCCTGTCTTTAGTCAGCTGTTGCACAACACAGCATTCTACATTGAGTTAGTTTTATCTCTGATCTAGGTCTAGGATGGTCAACTCCAATCAATCAATTAATCAAATTTATTTATAAAGGCCTTCTTACATCAGCAGTTGTCACAAAGTGCTGTACAGAAACCCAGCCTAAAACCCCAAACAGCAAAGAAATGCAGGTGTAGAAACACGGTGGCTCTGAAAAACTCCCTAGACAGGCTGGAACCTAGGAAGAAACCTAGAGAGGAACCAGGCTACAAGGGGTGGCCAGTCCTCTTCTGGCTGTGCCAGGTGGAGACTTAAACAGAACATGGCCAAGATGTTCAAATGTTCATAGATGACCAGCAGGGTCAAATAATAATAATCACAGTGGTTGTAGAGGGTGCAACAGGTCGGTACCTCAGGAGTAAATGTCAGTTTACAGTTTACAGACTAAACAGAGTATCTCTATCGCTCCTGCTGTCTCTAGAGAGTTGAAACAGCAGGTCTGGGACATGGTAGCACGTCTGGTGAACAGGTCAGGGTTCCATAGCCACAGGCAGAACAGTTAAAACTGGAGCAGCAACACGACCAGGTGGACTGGGGACAGCAAGGAGTCATCAGGCCAGATAGTCCTCGGGCATTGTCCTAGTGCTCAGGTCCTCAGAGAGAGAGAGGGAGAGAATTAGAGAGAGCATACCTAGGACACTGGATAAGATAGGAGAAATTATCCAGATATAACAGACGGACCTTAACCCCCCGACACATTAAATATTGCAGCATAAATACTGGAGGCTGAGACAGGAGGGGTCAGGAGACACTGTGGCCCTGTCCGACGATACCCCCGGACACGGCCAAACAGGCAGGATATAACCCCACCCACGTTGCCAAAGCGCAGACCCCCATACCATTAGAAGGATATCTTCAACTACCAACTTACTATCCTGAGACAAGGCCAAGTATAGCCCACAAACATCTCCCCCACGGCACGAACCCAAGGAGGGGCACCAACCTGGACAAGAAGATCACGTCAGTGACTTAACACACTTAAGTGACGTACCCCTCCTAGGCACAGCATGGAAGAGCACCAGTAAGCCAGTGACAGCCCCCGTAATAGGGTTTGAGGCAGAGAATCCCAGTAGAGATTGGGGTACCGGCCAGGCAGAGACAGCAAGGGCGGTTCTTTGCTCCAGTGCCTTTCCGTTCACCTTCACACTCCTGGGCCAGACTACACTCAATCATAGGACCTACTGAAGAGATGAGTCTTCAATAAAGATGTAAGGGTCGAGACCGAGTCTGCGTCTCTCACATGGATAGGAAAATGGAGCTCTATAGGAGAAAGCCCTGCCTCCAGCGGTTTGCTTAGAAATTCTAGGAACAGTAAGGAGGCCTGCATATTGTTACCATAGCGTACGTGTAGGTATGTACGGCAGGACCAATTCGGAAAAATAGGTAGGAGCAAGCCCATGTAATGCTTTGTAGGTTAGTAATAAATCCTTACAATCAGCCCTAGCCTTTACAGGAAGCCAGTGTAGAGAGGCTAGCACTGGAGTAATATGATACAATTTTGGGGTTCAAGTTAAGATTGTAGCAGCCATGTTTAGCACTAACTGAAGTTTATTTAGCACTTTATCCGGGTAGCCGGAAAGTAGAGCAATGCAGTAGTCTAACTTTGAAATGACAAAAGCATGGATTAATATTTCTGCATCATTTTTGGACAGAAAGTTTCTGATTTTTGCAATGTTACGTAGATGGAACAAAGCTGTCCTTGAAACAGTCTTGATGTGTTTGTCAAAAGAGAGATCAGGGTCCAGAGTAACGCCGAGGTCCTTCACAGTTTTATTTGAGACGACTGTACAACCATCAAGATTAACTGTCAGATTCAACAGAAGATCTCCTTCTCCTTCTTTCTTGGGACCTAGAACTCTGTTTTGTCTGCGTTTAAAAGTAGAACATTTGCCGCTACCCACTTCCTTATGTCTGAAACACAGGCAACCAGGGAGGGCAATTTTGGGGCGTCACCGTGTTTCATCGAAATGTACAGCTGTGTGTCATCCGCATAATAGTGAAAGTTATGTTTATGTTATGTTATTATGTTTCCGAATTAAAACATCAAGAGGTAAAATATATAGTGAAAACAATAGTGGTCCTAAAACGGAGCCTTGAGGAACACCAACATTTACAGTTGATTTGTCAGAGGACAAACCATCTACAGAGACAAACTGAGATCTTTCCGACATATAAGATCTAAACCAGGCCAGAACTTGTCCTTGTAGACCAATTGGTGTTTCCAATCTCTCCAAAAGAATGTGGTGATCGATGGTATCAAAAGCAGCACTAAGGTCTAGGAGCACGAGGACAGATGCAGAGCCTCAGTCTGACGCCATTAAAATGTAACTTACCACATTCACAAGTGCAGTCTCAGTGCTATGATGGGGTCTAAAACCAGACTGAAGTTGTCCTTGTAGACCAATTGGGGTTTCCAATCTCTCCAAAAGAATGTGGTGATCGATGGCATCAAAAGCTGCACTAAGGTCTAGGAGCACGAGGACAGATGCAGAGCCTCAGTCTGACACCATTTAAAGGTAATTTACCACATTCACAAGTGCAGCCTCAGTGCTATGATGGGGTCTAAAACCAGACTGAAGCATATATACATGGTTTGTCTTCAGGAAGGCAGTGAGTTGCTGCGTAACAGCTCTAACATTTTTGAAAAGAATGAGAGATTCGATATAGGCCGATAGTTTTTTGTATTTTCTGGGTCAAGGTTTGGCTTTTTCAAGAGAGGCTTTATTACTGTCACTTTTAGTGAGTTTGGTACACATCTAGTGGATAGAAAGCCGTTTATTATGTTCAACATAGGAGGGCCAAGCATAGGATACAGTTATTTTAGCAGTTTACTTGGAATTGGGTCCAGTATGCAGCTTGAAGGTTTAGAGGCCATGATTATTTTCATCAATGTGTCAAGAGATATAGTATTAAAAAACTGTCTTCCTTTATCCTAGGTTCTGGCAGTGTTTTGCAGACTCATGACAACTGAGCTTTGGAGGAATACACAGATTTAAAGAGGAGTCCGTAATTTGCTTTCTAATGATCATGATCTTTTCCTCAAAGAAGTAATGAATTTATCACTGCTGAAGTGAAAGCCAATCTCCCTTGGGGAATGGTACTTTTAGTTAACTTTGCCACAGTATCAAAAATACATTTTGGATTGTTCTTATTTTCCTCAATTAAGTTGGAAAAACAGGATGATCGAGCAGCAGTGAGGGCTCTTCGGTACTGCACGGGACTGTCTTTCCAAGCTAGTCGGAAAACTTCCAGTTTGGTGTAGCGCCGTTTAAATTCCTATTTTCTGGAAGCTTGCTTCAGAGCTCGGGTATTTTCTGTATACCAGGGAGCTAGTTTCTTATGACAAATGTTTTTTTTTTAGGGGTGCGACTGCATCTAGGGTATTACGCAAGGTTAAATTGAGTTCCTCAGTTAGGTGGTTAACTGATTTTTGTATTCTAACATCCTTAGGTAGGTGGAGGGAGTCTGGAAGAGCATCTAAGAATCTTTGGGTTGTCCAAGAATTTATAGCAGGCTTTTGATGATCTTTGGTTGGGGCCTGAGCAGATTATTTGTTGCGATTGCAAACGTAATAAAATGGTTGTCCAATAGTCCAGGATTATGAGGAAAAACATTAAGATCCACAATATTTATTCCACAGAAAAAACTATTGTGAATTTTAAAAACACCTCCGCCTTTGCGGGATGCCTGGGGGATATGGTCACTAGTGTAACCAGGAGGTAATTGCCTCATTTAACCTAGTACATTCATCAGGCTTAAGCCATGTTTCAGTCAGGCCAATCACATCAAGATTATGATCAGTGATTAGTTAATTGACTATAACTGCCTTGGAAGTGAGGGATCTAACATTGAGTAGCCCTATTTTGAGATGTGAGATATCAATATCTCTTTCAATAATGACAGGAATGGAAGAGGTCTTTATTCCAGTGAGATTACTAAAGCGAACACCGCCATGTTTAGTTTTGCCCAACCAAGATCGAAGCACAGACACGGTCCCAATGGGGATAGCTGAGCTGACTACACTGACTGTACTAGTGGCAGACTCCACTAAGCTGGGAGGGTGGATGTAAAAGCATCCTAGGTTGACAAGGAACCTTTAATGTTTATGGGAGGGGGGGGGACTGACAGCCATCCTGTGTTAGGGACTTGTGTGGTCTACATTACACCTTCACGGTAAATCACACATCATAGTAACGGGTAACCCCCCCCACCACCACACGCACGCACACACACGCACACACACATCTCTCAGGGTCTCAAAAAGGAGGAAGTGTTCAGTGGAGGCTGCTGAGGGGAGATAGCTGAAACGGAACTGAAAACAACAGAACACCGTGAAATGCTTACTTACAAGCTCTTAACCAACCATGCAGATTTAAGAAAATAGAGTTAAGAAATAAACAAAAGTAGGAAATAAATGTATTTTTAAAAGTAACACAATAAAATAACAATTATGAGGCTATATACAGGAGGTACTGCTACCGAGTCAATGTGCGGGGGTAATTTGTACATGTAGGTAGGGGTGAAGTGACTATGCATAGATAATAAACAGCCAGTAGCAGCAGTGTAAAAACAAAGACGGGGGGGTTGATGAATTGTACAGCAGTCTTATGGCTTGGGCGTTGAAGCTGTTAAAGAGCCTTTTGGACCTCGACTTGGTGTAACAGTATAACTTTAGACCGTCCCCTCGCCCATTCCCAGGCACGAACCAGGGACCCTCTGCACACAACAACAGTCACCCACGAAGCATCGTTACCCATCGCTCCACAAAAGCCGCGGCCCTTGCAGAGCAAGGGGAACCACTACTAAACCTAGTCTCACACTGGGAGACCAGAAGAACGAGGGCGCCCTCTAGGGTCACTAGTCTGAAATGCATTAATGGTAATGAACTGGCTTTTCGTTTTATAAGGATTGGATTGTTATTTTAAAATAAAGTTTTCTCCAACTCTAAAAGTGCTCTACATTATACAAGGTAACCCATCCATCACCATATCCATATGGCTACAACAGAGCAACAAGCTGCACTGCTAGACTCAATCTCAATGCCATACATGATGATAGGGATATGTATTTAGCTAATTATAAGGATCCCCCTATGGTGGGTGCCCGTATAGATGTGTACAGTGATGATAGACTTATGTATGCTACTGAGCCACCCAGTTGATTTTGACTGCTGTACAATAATGTCAAACTAAATCAACTGTAGTGACTCTCTAGCCTCATACAACCCTCCTAAAATCTTGTGAGGTTACATTCTGTTTCGCTACACAAGAGCACAGTGGTCAGGATGGTCTTGGATCAGGCTAGTTTAGCTATCATTCCACTCATTTCCACTGCAGTCATGCTAAACATCTCAGACTGAAAAATCAATGAATGTGAGCTTTGAAGTACAGATTGTTTGCTCAGTCTCCGTCTGACATAGTAATACAGACATGGTACGTCGCAAGCCCCTCCACACACACACACATTTACAAACAAGACGTGGGTGTAAAGAGGGGTCAGGGGGTTGGTGTGGACAAGGGCAGACAAACTGATACAGTATAGACAGGCACTAGCCTTTTGGGGGCCCTAAGCGTGATTTGGTTGAGGACCCCCCCACCTCGCGGCAAAACATTTTAGTGTCCCTCCTCTTGATGGTGAATAACATTCTTTAAATTAAAGTTCCTATTCTTCAGTTTTATATATTTTGTCAAAGTGCAGAGAGAAAATGTGTCAATTTGATAACAAAAGCATTGCCATTTGACTCACTTTGCCATTGAGCAGAGAGAAAAAGAGGGAAATGTGTTTTACAGCTAATTTCCTGAAATTCTACCCATTTTTCCATTTGTAGGAGAGACATTTTTGCAGTTTTAAAGCTAATTTCCACAAATTCTACACATTTTAAAATGACTTATGTCATGTTAATATTAGACTGTATCTGAGCGACAAAATCAATGAGTGCCCCCTGGAGGTCAGCTGGCTAGACAGAAAAATGATCAAAAAAATGTGCCACAATCATAGCTAATTGTCAGCTAATCGATTGACTGGTGTAAAAAGAGAAACAATTCTGATGCACAACCAAATTCAAATTGCACCTGGAGTATTCTACTATTCTTACTTTCAACAGTAAGTTGAGACCCTGGACTTGAGTTCCTTTTTGGGGTCCCTAAGTGACCTTATGTTGCTTATGCCCTGAATACAGATGCATAGTAAATGTAGACAGAGTTGGGGGTAGTGAACTACATGTTGTTCAGCTAGCAATTTAACTACAATAGCAGTCAAAAGTTGACACACATACTCATTCAAGGGGTTTTCTTTATTTTTTAAAACTATTTTCTACATTGTAGAATAATAATGAAGACATCAAAACACATATGGAATCATGTAGTAACCAAAAAAGTGTTAAACAAATCAACATTTATTTTATATTTGAGATTCTTCAAAGTTGCCACCCTTTACCTTGATGACACCTGTACACAACTCTTGGCATTCACTCAACCAGCTTCATGAGGAATGCTTTTCCAAAACAGTCTTGAAGGAGTTCCCACATATGTCACTCACCACCTGGATTCAGTCTTATGTATCAAAATGTGAAATGGTGTTTTTTTACATTGGATAAAAGTAGACTCAGAGCTACAAAATGGTATATCATACACTGCATTTGTGAGGACAATGGGAAAGTAAATCACCTTTGAATGTTTTGATATCTAGTGAAGAGCTCTTCTTTGTCTACACCCATTCAGCATCGTTCACACCCTCTTAAGCTTTAGCCCCACCCATCTCGTTTCGCTCTCGGAGCGCACACTTGACGCTCTGGCAGATGATTTGTTTACCTCTGGACAACATGACAACAGCCTAACCAGCTCTGCTGGCAACAATTTCATTACGCTTTTTTTGCAGACGTTTACTGACATCGGCCATATTCAACAGGTGTTGTACACACGTCATGTAACGTTAGCTATCGAGCCAACCAGCTAACATTAGGCTCTAACTAGAAAAGCAAACAGCTCTGGGAAATGAATAATAACGCCAGCTAGGGAGCCAACCAGCTAACGTTAGCTAACTAGTTAACAGTACACTCTAGCTTGAAATGAAACCACTTTCTGTCAAAATTAGAAACTTGTAATATCTGAAATTGTAGCTAGCTAACGCTAGACAATATTACCTGTATACGTTATCATGCATGATGGACCTGTCTCCCTGTCAGGAATGCCATACCATGGTTGCCCCTAGTTTGAAGATGTAATCTGGAGACAGGTGTTTTCTCAATCTCTTTAGCTATCATACTCTAATTCCAATGATTTCAAAACTTCATCCTCCAGAAAGTGGAGGGCAGCACTTATGCAGCTCCACTATACAATAAACGTTTTAAAAAGCTGCATTCGACCGGATTACCAACACAGACTGGTGTTAATTTAATCTGGTAACAATTAAACATAGTTTGTGGATTAGATGAATAACAGTAATCAGATTAATGAAAGTAAAGTCACAACACTACTTAGTGAAAAATGATTATATCTAAATCTGAAATGGCATGTACTACACATAGCATATTTTCACTTGCCACATCAGCATCAGCATTTTGCTGATGTGGCATGTGACAATTAGATTTTTGAAAGTCTTATATCTTGAAAACTTGATTGCTGACATGCAAAATGTTTTGGGACTGTATCAACAGTGGACTAATGAAATAAATACCAAAAGATAGTTTTTGAGTAGATTATTCCTTTAACATCTGACTCCAGAGTGAACTGTTCTTGCAATGTGTAGTCCATGACATTTCAGATATGATCATTTTTCACTAAGTAGTGTCGTGACTTTACTTTCATTAATCTGATTACTGTTATTCATCTAATCCACAAACTATGTTTAATTGTTCCCCGATTAAATTAATAACATAACAATTAACTCATTAAGAATTTGGAACACCACAAGAGCGGTTCTTTAAAGAGTTACCATCTACAGAATTAAACTCTAAAGGTCTTTACCTATTATATCCATAAACATTCAACTCATTAATCATAACATCGTATCATATCATTCTGAACTAGAATAATTTTGCACGCCCAATTTTTCAGTTTTTGATTTGTTAAAAAAGTTTGAAATATCCAATAAATGTCGTTCCACTTCATGATTGTGTCCCACTTGTTGTTGATTCTTCACAAAAAAATACAGTTTTATATCTTTATGTTTGAAGCCTGAAATGTGGCAAAAGGTCGCAAAGTTCAAGGGGGCCGAATACTTTCGCAAGGCACTGTACATCCACGGTCTTGGCTAAATGGCTCTATCATGGCATTTTGTCTGCCATATCTAGGACAAGCCTACTTAGCGGTGTGTTGCTTAGGGCTCTATCCTAAGTTGATAACTACATGATAAGTCTACAGCTGTAAGGCACTAGCTTCACAGTCTACAGGGGTGACCCATGGACCTCTGGGGAGAAACTGGTAATTAATGTAGCTGTAGAGTCAAAGGAGCTTTAGGGTCTATTTTCAACTTTACCAAGATATATTTTGCTCGGATCCTTAAGTGATCCTAGTAGAAATCCTCATTAAATGATCCGTTGTGCATGTGCATTTATGCTTGCACAAGTGCACAAGCCAAGGGCAAGAAAACCAAGTATTCTGGTACGCTACAACCACATCAGAATGAGTCTGACATCATCAGATAATTTACATGTCAATGACCGTGTGTCAGTAAGAATCGGTGCCGAACTCAAGTCATATGCCAAGGAGACCTGTAGTGGTTTTAACACAAGTCAATGTGTCTTACACCGTTTTAGTGGCGATAGGTATGAAGGAGTCTATTTCATAGTTATGTTATCCACGGAGGAGCTAACCTCACAATGGAAGTACTCTATAAACACTGAACCGGTCGTACGTGGTGTGATCTCAGTTCATGACTTCTAATAACTTTCCTCCTGAGTGGATGGTTCTATTGATTAGCAGCATGTATGTTAACCATCACAAGAGTGTTTTGGAGATTCCCTTCCACGTGTTGCAATCTGAGTGACTACTACTGTCGCTGTTATCAATGGCAATTCAAATTGTTAGGTCTCTAACCTTCTTAATGACTGTTGCTGGAATTGGTACTGGTACCCAAGGGGACCAGCTATCCTACCGATTTACTCCAAAATGTTATCCTACCGGAACACATGATTAGAGCATTTTACTAGTTGCATTATAGTTGAGACTACACACCGAATGCTTATTGTTACCATTTTTTTAGGAGGTGGAAAGTCCACTGGACTTCTTTTATGACCAGTGTGGGACACCTAAGTGATATCTCAAGATGTATTCTAAGGTTATCACCGTCAAGGAGCTAGTCTCCTCCTCTCTGTTCTCATGGGGAAGTTTACAACTTGATTTGTTTCCTGATTGGGCAGCCTCGTACAGTGTTGCACGTCGTCTCAACCCCATTGGCCTCGACGAGGCTCATAATGGGTCTAAGATAGTATTTCCCCCTTTGTGTCTCAGGACCCCCCCACCAGCAGTTGGTATTGATGTCCGAGGCACAAACAAAAAGGTTGGACACTTTGTACGAGTTGTCAGCAGCTGCGTTGTTAGTAGGTTGGCTATTACCTTTCAACCAAATCTCCTGGTGTTTGTGCTTCATAACACTCAGTGTCGTGGACTGCCATTCACCACAGTGTCCGTGTGTGGCAACCTTTCCAGTACCTGCGAACTGAGACGATATAGCACAGTGTTTCACCAGTTGGAATCCCCAGGACTGACACCGTTAGTTTCATTGTAATGGGTTTCATTCCCCCTCAAAGCAGAAAATATATTAGAAACAGAGTCCACTCTGAACGTTGATGCTTTGTTTCCTGAGACGGCCGCAGTGCTTGCGGAAATGTCTGAAGGACAAGAGAAGTTAATCTTAGCTACAGTATTGCATGACTCCAAGGAGGAGGGAAGTTGCTGACTCTCAGAGACTACTGGCTCAAAATCATAAAAATAATAAGACTATCAGGTTTGCTGATTGAATGTGACGAGATATCGTAATATCTGCTTGAGTCAGATTCTGCACCAAAAGGTGTTGAATTGTCTTTTTCCCAAGGGGTCCTGTCAACAGATACTCCTTGTGGATGACTGTGTTGCAGCAAGCGTTAGGAGACGGCACAGTTACCAGTGACCACAATTGGTTGTTTTTCCAATTCATCAGTGAGACCAAACAAGTAGTATATGTTCAGTTGAGGCTGGTAACATACACAGGGTGAACAAGTGATACGTCTTGGAAGTGTAGTTTCAGAAAGAGTCGCATTGTGAGAGGTGAGTCTGATAGTCTGATTGAAACCTCAAAGTTTAATGTCGCATCGTTCCGTTTTTAACCCACATTTAGCTGGGTACAAAGCCCTTTTTAGATCATTGAACAATGTTTGAGAGATGAGCGATATTGTCGAGCCCGAATCAATGAGCGCATCATGGGTTAAGCAGGCCTCCAGGACTGTTTTGAGGTATGGCCTCTTTGAGTTGCGTTTTGTGGTCATATTCCCCACAAAGTGGCGTGATTGTTCGCAATGGTGTGATGTGTAATTTGTGTTCATGGTGAAAACAAATCGACTTATCAGAGTTTGAGTGGAATTGGCTATTGCAATGTTATTTACATTGTGCATCACAACATTCGTATCTGAGACTATAGTCAAAGCCCATGGGCTTGTTTCTCGACCGAGTGGGCCCTGGTTAGGGCTTCGAGTGAGAGCGGGAGTAATTTGGTTGTTTACGTCCTCGCAAATGGTGTTAATTTCTGCGTACCTGTGCTCCGGCAATACCACGCCAAGTCATGATAACTTAACTTTTTCCTCTTTGTCAATTTTTTGTCACTTTCGTACTTCTCTTAGAAGAGTCTAGAGAACATTGGTTTATGTTTTCAGTGTCATTGAACAATTTGTTACACTTGTGCACGGACAATTTGTGTGGGTTGGGTGCAGTAACGTAGTGATCAGGTTTATTGTAGCGGTAGTCATTTTGCTGGCAAGGTACTTTATTATAGTTATTTAGACCATGGTGGTTATTGGTATCGTGGGTTCGTGGTAGATACCGTTGTTGTGCGTCATCTCTCAACGCTCCTATCCCTGACAACGCATCCTCTACCTGAAGTGAGTGCTCCTGTTCAATATTGAAAACCGAGATGTCAGGGCTCTTGGCATGTCTCACTTTTCATGCCTCAAAAGCTATCCTCGCAAGCTCTCTGAATTCTGAGATTGGCAAACCAACGTGGGCTGTAGGGCCCAAGTAGTTAATGAAGTGGGGGATATATGTTCGACAGAAACATTTGTTTCAATGGTAATAGCTATTCCATTCCTGTTTCAGTGAGTAGGCCAAAGTAAGCTGAATGAAGCCTATGATAGTATGCTTGTGGGTGTTCATAACAAGCTTGTTTGACAGTGTTAGCCAGCGAGATGTCGTGTTTGCGTGCCGCAGAACCACTGAATTCTATTTTCAAAGACGTGGCAAGTTTTGCGTAGTAGTTTTGAACATGTTGCTGTTAACGGATTAACCTTGCCACGTGTCTATTCGACGTTTGCTTCAACAGGTAAAGTCTGTCAGTACCTGTAGCATTCGGGTACCTATCCAACGCGTCCTTTGTCTGCTAAGAATGTTTCAGTCATTTGGCTTCCGTGGATTGGGGTCAAATGTGTGGAAGTTTTTGACGATTTTGTCAAGGTGCTCCGTGCCATGTGCGCGGAGAAGGTTGGCTTCATCCTGTGGGGAATTTTGGGCCGAAAGGCCAAGAGGAGAAGCCAAACATTGGCTTTATTGGCGAGGAAGCGCCATATTACTATGTGCCGAATGGCCAAGATGAAAAGACTGAGGGACCCCTGAGAGAGGTAAAGTCTGAAACCTTCTGTCATAGTCCTCACTCCTTTGTGTAGCAAGCTCCAGTTGTGAGCTTAGTTGCTTGGTTAGGTAGTCACGCTAAAGCGCGTGACTGTTCTTGAGTTCCTCCAGATGGTACCTAAGGGTGGTATTCATTTGGTCAGCGACTTCAATGAGTTCTGCTGTTTTGTCACGACTGTTATTTATCTAATCAACTATGTTAAGTTGTTACCCGATTAAATTAACCATGTAACAATTAACTCATTAGGAATTTGGGGCACCACGAGGGCAGTTCTTTAAAGAGTTACCATCTCCCAAATTATACTCTAAAGGTCTTTACCAATTACATCCATAATCAGTCAACTCATTAATCAAACCTCGTATCATATCATCATTCTGAACTGTCATAATCTCCTGCATCTGCAAAAACCCCAGCCCTACTTATGATTCAGTACTACACAAATTGGTTTAATGATTTATTTACTAGCTAACTAAATGGTAACACAGGATAAACATACACACTTAATACACATGAAAAAGGTCTCTAGCAGACTGACACAATATGGCAGCTTGCTACAAAAGAGATGGTGAGGGGAGGAGGGGCAGAGGGATAGACATAATTCTGTACATTTAAAAACTACTCACAGTAATCATCTACTTTGCACACGAAACGCAGCCCGTTTGGAGTAAGAAATCATGAATGTATTTACATGTAAATGTCTTTGTTCATCGTGTAGTCCTGAACAGAACTATAGAGTTGATTTCCCTTCCATTCGCTCCTGAAGCTGCCTCTTTGGTTCCCATTTGAGTGATGAGTGTAGTAGAATACGATGGTTTAAATAGAGTAGAATGGTCCCACTTAAATTAGCTTTTCTAGATACTTTACTAAGGACAGCTAATCAGCTGTACCCATGATTGTCCGGAGAGGTGACGTCATTGTCTCTACCTCCTGTTGGGATTTCAGTGTTCAAACCACTTTAGACATGAGCTGCAGGTCTCTCTGGTCTAATATGTTAATTCTTAACCCTTCATTTTATACAGTTCTTCAAAAGGGGCGGTTCGTAAGGCTGACACGCTCTCTGACCTCACTCAAGAGGGCAGTGACATGTACAAAGTTATAGAAACAATTTCCACTTATAGTTTGTCAGATCACATCCCTCTCTTAACAAAAACATGTTCATGATTTTTCATATTTCATACACAATGTAGAGGATGGACACTTTACATATATAGTGTATATACTCTTCAAGTTAGTGTATTTCCTTTATAACATTTTTAATGACATCACAAAATAACACCCCTAATGACAGTGTTCTTTTAGGTCATCTCTGCCCATTCCCAGATACTATGTTAGAAATGTTGTTCCATTATTCGCTTTAGAACGGGTTAGATTTTCAGCGAGAAAACGTCTGTGAAACAAAGGCACATTCCTGTGTGAATTTGGAGAGGGAGATCGCTGAAAGGTCTAATCCTTGATTTACAACAGGGTGTGAACTGTCAACCTCCCACCAGCTCCCTCCCCCCCCCTCTGCGGGTGAGAGAGGGTCAGGCCGAAGTCATCCACTGCAAAGCTGATCTGATCCACCTGGATCCTCACAGGACAGTCACGACAGTAGTTTGGATGTAGTGAACTACTTTTCAAAGTAACTTTAGTTAAGTAAACTATCTGTAAAAAAAAATGTTTGTATTATTTCTTACATTGTCATCCCAGAAAATCTTAAGTGTTATTACATACAGTCGGGAAGAACTATCGGATATAAGACGTCAACTTACCAACATTACAACCAGGAATACGACTTTCCTGAAGTGGATCCTTTGTTCGAACCACCACCCAGGACATTGGATCTAATCCCAGAGGCCGACCAAAAACAACATCGCCGCAGAAGAGGTAGACGGAGCGGCCTAGGGTCAGACTTCGAAGGCGTGTACACCACCCACCGCTTCCGAGTACATTACTTCTCAATGTCCAGTCTCTAGACAACAAGGTGGACGAAATTAGGGCAAGGGTTGCCTTCCAGAGACATCAGAGATTGTAACATTCTCTGTTTCACGGAAACTTGGCGTTGTCGGAGTCGGTACAGCCACCGGGTATCTCATGACTCCATGAGTCGCGCCAACATAAATAAACATCTATGTGGGAAGGCGGCGGCCCGGGGGTGTATGCCTCATGATTAACGACTCATGGTGTAATCATAACATACAGGAACTCAAGTTCTTCTGTTCACCTGACCTAGAATTCCTTACAATCAAATACCGACCATATTATCGCCAAAGAGAATTCTCGTCAGTTATCGTCACAGCTGTGTATACCCCCCCTCAAGCAGATACCACGACGGCCCTCAAGGAACTTCTCTGGACTCTATGTAAACTGGAAACCATATAACCTGAGGCTGCATTTACTGTAGCTGGGGATTTTAACCAAGCAAATCTGAGAACAAGGCTACCTAAATTCTATCAATATATCTATTGCAGCACTCACGTGGGCAATACACTTGTCCACTGCTACTCTAAATTCCGCAATGCATACAAGGCCCTCCCCCGCCCTCCCTTTGGCAAATCTGACCATGACTCCATTTTGCTCCTGCCGTCCTACAGGCAGAAACAAACAGGATGTACCCGTGACTAGAACCATTCAATACGTGTCTGACCAATCGGAATCCATCCTTCAAGATTGTTTTGATCACGGGGACTAGGAAATATTCTGGGCAGCCTCAGAGAATAACATTGATTTATACGCTGACTCTGAGTTTACAGTGGGGGAAAAAAGTATTTAGTCAGCCACCAATTGTGCAAGTTCTCCCACTTAAAAAGACTAGGCCTGTAATTTTCATCATAGGTACACGCCTGGTATGGCAACTGCACCGCCCTCAACCGTAAGGCTCTCCAGAGGGTAGAGAGGTCTGCACAACGCATCACCGGGGGCAAACTACCTGCCCTCCAGGACACCTACACCACCCGATGCTACAGGAAGGCCATAAAGATCATCAAGGACATCAACCACCCGAGCCACTGCCTGTTCACCCCGCTGTCATCCAGAAGGCGAGGTCAGTACAGGTGCATCAAAGCTGGGACCGAGAGACTGAAAAACAGCTTCTATCTCAAGGCCATCAGACTGTTAAACAGCCACCACTAACATTGAGTGGCTACTGCCAACACACTGTCAATGACACTGACTCTACTCCAGCCACTTTAATCATGGGAATTGATGGGAAATTATGTAAATATATCACTAGCCACTTTAAACAATGCTACCTTATATAATGTTACTTACCCTACATTATTCATCTCATATGCATACGTAGATACTGTACTCTATATCATCGACTGCATCCTGATGTAATACATGTATCACTAGCCACTAACTATGCCACTTGGTTTACATACTCATCTCATATGTATATACTGTACTCGATATCATCTACTGTATCTTGCCTATGCTGCTCTGTACCATCACTCATTCATATATCCTTATGTACATATTCTTTATCCCCTTACACTGTGTATAAGACAGTAGTTTTTTTGGAATTGTTAGTTAGATTACTTGTTCGTTATTACTGCATTGTCGGAACTAGAAGCACAAGCATTTCGCTACACTCGCATTAACATCTGCTAACCATGTGTATGTGACAAATAAAATTTGATTTGATTTGAATGTCATATGGTCAGATGAAACCAAAATATAACTTTTTCGTAAAAACTCAACTCGTCGTGTTTGGAGGACAAAGAATGCTGAGTTGAATCCAAAGAACACCATACCTACTGTGAAGCATGGGGGTGGAATCATCATGCTTTGGGGCTGTTTTTCTGCAAAGGGACAAGGACGACTGATCCGTGTAAAGGAAAGAATGAATGGGGCCATGTATCGTGAGATTGAGTGAAAACCTCCTTCCATCAGCAAGGGCATTGAAGATGAAACGTGGCTGGGTCTTTCAGCATGACAATGCTCCCAAACACACCGCCCGGGCAACGAAGGAGTGGCTTCGTAAGAAGCATTTCAAGGTCCTGGAGTGGCCTAGCCAGTCTCCAGATCTCAACCCCATAGAAAATCTTTGGAGGGAGTTGAAAGTCCGTGTTGCCCAGCAACAGCCCCAAAACATCAATGCTCTAGAGGAGATCTGCATGGAGGAATGGGCCAAAATACCAGCAACAGTGTGTGAAAACCTTGTGACTTACAGAAAACATTTGACCTCTGTCATTGCCAACAAAGTGTATATAACAAAGTATTGAGATAAACTTTTGTTATTGACCAAATACTTATTTTCCACCATAATTTGCAAATAAATTCATAAAAAATCCTACAATGTGATTTTCTGGATTTGTTTTTCTCATTTTGTCTGTCATAGTTGATGTAGTGTACCTATGATGAAAATTATACAGGCGTCTCATCTTTTTAAGTGGGAGAACTTGCACAATTGGTGGCTGACTAAATACTTTTTTGCCCCACTGTATAAGGAAGTACAGTGGAGTTGTTGTACCCACTGTGACTATTAAAACCTACCCTAACCAGAAACCGTGGAAAGATAGTGGCATTCGCGCAAACTGAAAGCGCGAACCACCGCGTTTAACCATGGAAAGATGACTAGGAATATGGCTGAATATAAACAGTGTAGTTATTCCCTCCGTAAGGCAATCAAACAAGCGAAATGTCGGTACAGGGACAAGGTGAAGTCGCAATTCAACGGCTCAGACATGAGACGTATGTGGCAGGGTCTACAGGCAATTACTGACTACAAAAAGAAAACCAGCCACATCACGGACACCGACATTTGGCTTCCAGACAAACTAAACATTTCCTTTGCCCGCTTTGAGGATAATACAGTGCCATCGACGAAGCCCGCTACCAAGGACTGCTGCCCCCCTCCTTCTCCGACGTGAGTAAGACAAACGTGTTAACCCTCGCAAGGCTGCTGGCCCAGACGGCATCCCTAAACACGTCCTCAGAGCATGTGCAGACCAGCTGGCTGGTGTGTTTACGGACACATTCAATCGCTCCCCATCCCAGTCATTAAGCTTGAGGCCCTGGGTCTCAACACGGTCCTGGACTTCCTGATGGGCCGGCATCAGGTGGTGAAGATAGGAAACAACATCTCCACTTCGCTGATCCTCAACACTGGGGCCTCACAAGGGAGTACAGGAGGAGGCTGAGCACGCACCCTTGTGAGGCCCGTTTTGGTGAAGGTGGCGGCACAGTGCCTCCTCAACCTCAGGAGGCTGAATATATCTATATTTTTTAAGGGGTGGATCAGCTTAGTATTGCGGAAAGAATTGTCAGCATCATATCCAAGCCCCCATATCTTTTTTTTTGGTAAATATATACACATTTATATAGATATACATACTTTTTTTTTTTTTATTTACCTTTATTATTCCCCGCAAACACTATCACCCTTCCCCCAATTGGAGTAAACTAATAAACAATAACACTTAGGCTTCTACATCTTATACACATTTTACAGACAATCTATTTTACAATAGTTCTATTTTGTTTGTTTTTAGTCCTTCCTCTATTTCAGATGTCCATCCAGTTGGATTTATATTTGTAAATGCTATTTCACAATATTTCTGAACCTATATACATTTTACAGACCCCGTATTGGTTATCTTGTCATTAGTCCCACCCTTCAGCTCCATTCAACCCCTCCCATCGATCTCTCAACATCCTCCATTTTGGATTTCTATTTGTCATATATTTTTGAACTGTGCTGTGATGCTTCACAAAAGTACTGAACCTTTCTATTCTCATAGCTTCTACAGATTGTAAACTAAAAATAAACATTTTTGCTAAAATAATTATTATATTATTGATTGATTGACTATGGCTTTTCAAATCACCCAGTATTGCTATCTGCAGCGTTAGTTCTAGGCAAATGTTGCAATTCTTCAGCCATTCCTGGACCTGTGACCAAAAACGAGCTACATATGGACAATACCAAAATAAATGATCTAATGACTCTGCCTCCTCACAGCAGAATCTGCAGAGCTGGAAAAGATTGTATCCCCATATACAGTGGGGAGAACAAGTATTTGATAACCTGCAAAATCGGCAGTGTTTCCTACTTACACAAAGCATGTAGAGGTCTGTAATTTTTATCATAGGTACACTTCAACTGTGAGAGACGGAATCTAAAACAAAAATCCAGAAAATCACATTGTATGATTTTTAAGTAATTAATTAGCATTTTATTGCATGACATAAGTATTTGATCACCTACCAACCAGTAAGAATTTCGGCTCTCACAGACCTGTTAGTTTTTCTTTAATAAGGCCTCCTGTTCTCCACTCATTACCTGTATTAACTGCACCTGTTTGAACTCGTTACCTGTATAAAAGACACCTGTCCACACACTCAAACAAACAGACTTCAACCTCTCCACAATGGCCAAGACCTGAGAGCTGTGTAAGGACATCAGGGCTAAATTGTAGACCTGCACAGGGCTGGGATGGGCTACAGGACAATAGGCAAGCAGCTTGGTGAGAAGGCAACAACTGTTGGCACAATTATTAGAAAATGGAAGAAGTTCAAGATGACGGTCAATCAACCTCGGTCTGGTGCTCCATGCAAGATCTCACCTCGTGGGGCATCGATCATGAGGAAGGTGAGGGATCAGCCCAGAACTACACGGCAGGACCTGGTCAATGACCTGAAGAGAGCTGGGACCACAGTCTCAAAGAAAACCATTAGTAACACACTACGCCTTCATGGATTAAAATCCTGCAGCTCACGCAAGGTCCCCCTGCTCAAGCCAGCGCATGTCCAGGCCTGTCTGAAGTTTGCCAATGACCATCTGGATGATCCAGAGGAGGAATGGGATAAGGTCATGTGGTCTGATGAGACAAAAATAGAGCTTTTTGGTCTAAACTCCACTCGCAGTGTTTGGAGGAAGAAGAAGGATGAGTACAACCCCAAGAACACCATCCCAACCGTGAAGCATGGAGGTGGAAACATTCTTTGGGGATGCTTTTCTGCTAAGGGGACAGGACGACTGCACCGTATTGAGGGGAGGATGGATGGGGCCATGTATCGCGAGATCTTGGCCAACAACCTCCTTCCCTCAGTAAGAGCATTTAAGATGGGTCGTGGCTGGGTCTTCCAGCATGACAACGACCCGAAACACACAGCCAGGGCAACTAAGGAGTGGCTCCGTAAGAAGCATCTCAAGGTCCTGGAGTGGCCTAGCCAGTCTCCAGACCTGAGCCCAATAGAAAATCTTTGGAGGGAGCTGAAAGTCCTTATTGCCCAGCGATAGCCCCAAAATCTGAATTATCTGGAGAAGGTCTGTATGGAGGAGTGGGCCAAAATCCCTGCTGCAGTGTGTGCAAACCTGGTCAAGAACTACAGGAAACGTATGATCTCTGTAATTGCAAACAAAGGTTTCTATACCAAATATTAGGTTCTGCTTTTCTAAAGTATCAAATACTTATGTCATGCAATAACATGCAAATTAATTACTTAAAAATCATACAATGTGATTTTCTGGATTTTTGTTTTAGATTCCATCTCTCACAGTTGAAGTGTACCTATGATAAATTACAAACCTCTACATGCTTTGTAAGTAGGAAAACCTGCAAAATCGGCAGTGTATCAAATACTTGTTCTCCCCACTGTATATATACACTGAGTCTACAACCCACACAAGTGGCTCAGGTAGTGCAGCTCATCCAGGATGGCACATCAAGGCGAGATGTGGCAAGAAGGTTTGCTGTGTCTGTCAGCGTAGTGTCCAGAGCTTGGAGGCGCTACCAGGAGACAGGCCAGTACATCAGGAGACGTGAAGGAGGCCGTAGGAGGGCAACAACCCAGCAGCAGGACCGCTACCTCCGCCTTTGTGCAAGGAGGAGCACTGCCAGAGCCCTGCAAAATGTCCTCCAGCAGGCCACAAATGTGCATGTGTCTGCTCAAACGGTCAGAAACAGACTCCATGAGGGTGGTATGAGGGCCCGACGTCCACAGGTGGGGGTTGTGCTTACAGCCCAACACCGTGCAGGACGTTTGGCATTTGCCAGAGAACACCAAGATTGGCAAATTCGCCACTGGTGCCCTGTGCTCTTCACAGATGAAAGCAGGTTCACACTGAGCACATGTGACAGACGTGACAGTCTGGAGACACCGTGGAGAACGTTCTGCTGCGTGCAACATCCTCCAGCATGACCGGTTTGGCGGTGGGTCAGTCATGGTGTGGATTGGCATTTCTTTGGGGGGCCGCACAGCCCTCCATGTGCTCGCCAGAGGTAGCCTGACTGCCATTAGGTACCGAGATGAGATCCTCAGACACCTTGTGAGACCATATGCTGGTGTGGTTGGCCCTGGGGTTCCTCCTAATGCAAGCCAACCTCATGTGGCTGGAGTGTGTCAGCAGTTCCTGCAAGAGGAAGGCATTGATGCTATGGACTGGCCCGCCCGTTCCCCAGACCTGAATCCAATTGAGCACATCTGGGACATCATGTCTCGCTCCATCCACCAACGCCACGTTGCACCACAGACTGTCCAGGAGTTGGCGGATGCTTTAATCCAGGTCTGGGAGATCCCTCAGGAGACCATCCGCCACCTCATCAGGAGCATGCTGAAGGGAGGTCATACAGGCACGTGGAGGCCACACACACTACGGAGCCTAAATTTGACTTGTTTTAAGGACATTACATCAAAGTTGGATCAGCCTGTAGTGTGGTTTTCCACTTTAATTTTGAGTGTGACTCCAAATCCAGACCTCCATGGGTTGATAAATTTGATTTCCATTGATAATTTGTGTGATTTTGTTGTCAGCACATTCAACTATGTAAAGAAAAAAGTATTTAATAAGAATATTTCATTCATTCAGATCTAGGATGTGTTATTTTATTGTTCCCTGTATTTTTTTGAGCGGTGTATATAACATTCTATTAGTTGCAAGAATTTTGTATATTAATTTAAATAGAAAAATGTGAAGTTTTGCGTATCAATTCATAAACCATGTGCCATGGAATGGGTACATCAAAAATCTCTTCCCAACTATTTTGCAATTTATATGGCACAGCTGTCAGTTTTTGGCCCTTAAATTAAATTGGTATATGTTCTTATTTATCACACTTTCCTTTAACCATGTATGTTCTTTAATACAGGGCCGACATACAAGTTCCTTACGTTTTCCCCGTTATACTTGCTTCTTCCATTTTTGTGGTAATGCTGCAATTAGTTGGTTGTAATTTTGGGAAGAGCAAAAATTACAACAAAAAAATTATGCCCTCAACCGCAGGGAGGGTAGTGAGGTCTGTACCATGCATCACCAGGGGGCAAACTACCTGCCCTCCAGGACACCTACAGCACCCGATGTCACAGCAAGGACAAAAAGATCATCAAGCACAACCACCGAGCCACTACCTGTTCACCCCACTTCCATCCAGAAGGCGAGGACAGTACAGGTGCATCAAAGCTGCAACCGAGAGACTATAAAACAGCTTTTATCTCAAGGCCATCAGACTGTTAAACAGTAATCACTAACTCAGAGGCTACTGCCTACATACAGACTCAAATCATTGGTCACTTGAATAAATGGATCACTAGTCACTTTAAATAATACCACTAACAATGTTTACATATATTACTCATCTCTTATGTATATACTGTATCTTATACCATCTATTGCATTTTGTCTATGTCGCTCGGCCATCGATCATCCATATATTTAACTGTACATACATATTCTTATTCCATCCCTTTAGATTTGTGTGTACTAGGTAGTTGTTGTGGAATTGTTAGATTACTTGTTAGATATTACAGCACTATCAAAACTAGAAGCACAAGCATTTCGCTACACTCGCATTAACATCTGCTAACCATGTATATGTGACCAATAAAATTTGATTATCTTAAGGGTAGATTAAGTATAGCTTAATTTCTTCCAAGTGTGAAGTAATTAGTAGATTCGTAAATAATATTTTCAGAGTAGCTTCCCAACACTGAATGTAGAAAAGGCTTAATTTGGTAACCTCACGTTACCTGGGGTAATACAGTTTAAGCAGGCATTCACTGTCTCTTCGCATGACCACCTCTGGGTCTCTCTCATTGCTCTTTTTCAAGCATCAAAAATGTATGTTTTTATTCTGTTTGTTTTGTTGTTTGTTCTGTTGGAAAAAAGCCAGACATTCCATCACTCAACAGGGTGCAGCGGTCTAAAGCACTGCACCTCAGTGCATCACTACAGACCCTTGTTTGATTCCATGCCAGGCTGTATCACAAACGGCCGTGATTGGCAGTCCCATAGGGCGGCGCACAATTGTCCCAGCATCGTCCGGGTTTGGCTGGGGTACGCAGTCATTGTAAATAAGAATTTGTTCTTAACTGACTTGCCTAGTTAAATAAAAGGTTAAAAGAATTATGGTAAATAACGGAGACAAATACACACACAAACAACTCTCGAGACCAGCCCAAACCAGATACCTGTTGATCATAGTTAAGGACTCACTGTTCTCTCAAGGAAAACAAACACGCTCTCACACACGTACACACAGAGTAGTCCAGCCAGATGAACCCCGTTAGTCGTTATCTCAGTGGGGGCGGGGTTAAACTATCACTACCTGTATGCTGTGAGGGTGTATGACATAAGTGTTAAACCAGAGGGGTATATACAGGACAGGGTCTGGGGTTGCACTTTAGAGGAGCCAGCAGACCCATACTTACTCATAACCGAATGGACTGACGGACTGACCTCACCATGAGGGTCGTCAATATTGTACGTATGACTGTAGAAAAGTAGAAAAAATATATTTAGCTATTACAGGTGTAGGATCTTCACTTGATCAGCCTGTTGAAGGAAAACTTTCCTGTAATGCAGGAAATGTAAAGGTTTAAAAAGGCTTCTGAAGTTTTTAATTTACACTGACATTTCAGACTTGATTTTCCCTTACGAAAAATGCATCAAGGTCTACAACAATATAATATAATTAATATAACCCACACAATGCCTGTTTCTGCAGGATTGTTGTAGCAAATGTATCTGTCTGTATGTGTCTTTCTATAACTTTAACTTGGTGTTATCATGCATCTGATAATCAAATAATATTTTGTGTGATCTACTGCTACAGGTTAAAATTTTGTAGGTCTAATATTTCTATTTGAAACATATGGTGTTTTCTATCACATTCGCCATGTTAAGATGTGTACTTGACTTTCTTTGTCTGTCCCTCTGTCTATCTGTTTCAGGGTCCAGACCCATCTCTGGCATACCGTCCCATCTTAGACCTGGAGCAGAAAGACAAGGACAAGACAGAATACAGGAATTTTGAGGTCAGCAAAGGAGTATGATTATTTACCTTGGTTACAACATAATATTACTGTTTTAAGGCTGGTAATCACAATACATCTGTAATGTGTGTATGTAACAGAGCGGGAGTCTGATTGATCGTGTGTATAACACATACAAGCTGATGCACACCAACCAGACCCTGGACTTTGTCAAGCAGAAGGTGAGTCTGTCAAGACAGGTTCAGCGCAAATGCAAACTGTGTGTGTGTATCAGTAGAGCAGGCTACACCAACCTGCAATGTTTAACAAGGAGTGTAACTGTGACTGTTAACATTTAAGATGTTATGTAATATCGTCTAATGCTGCAGATAACATGAACATACCACTCATTAACCTTCCCCACTCCTCCTCTCCTCTGCAGCACTCTGAGTGGTCAGGTTGTGGGCATGCCCAGATGGAGGTGATGGAAGCCGTCATCTCTCTGGACCAGCTTGTTGATGAGTCCGACCCCGATGTCGACTTCCCCAACTCATACCACGCCTTTCAGACCGCTGAGGGCATCCGCAGGGAACACCCCCACAAAGGCAAACACACGCACACACACACACACACACGTACGCATGCACACATGGTTCACAACTCCTATCCTTATCTCTCGTCCCTCTCCAGACTGGTTCCAGTTGGTGGGGCTGATCCATGACATTGGGAAGATCATGGCTCTGTCAGGGGAACCCCAGGTGAATGCCTCTCGATGTTACCCTGATACAGGTTGTGATGCTAGGCTACGCTAACAGCAGTGGTAAAATGGCTTGTGATGTTAGGCAATGCTAGGCTAACTACAATGTGTTCCTGTCCTGCAGTGGGCTGTAGTGGGGGACACATTCCCAGTGGGGTGCAGGTTCCAGAATGGCATTGTGTTTCGAGGCAGTACCTTCGTGGACAACCCCGATGACAAAAACCCTGCTTACAAGTACTGTTACACTTCTCTTTTTACCAATCTAATAAAAAAGTCTTATCAAACCCCATCATTCACTGCACAACATGCCAGCCTGGAGAAGTATTTACATTATGCCATTTAGCAGACACATATATACAGAAAGTTAATGTGCCATCTTATATACTTAATTTAGATGATAATCTCTTCTTCACCTCATCACCTCTCCCACTGTAGTTCTGAGTGTGGGATCTATAAGCCAAACTGTGGGCTGGACAATGTGCTTATGTCCTGGGGCCATGATGGTGAGTAACACAGAAACATACACACAGTCACCACTGTAAGGCACATGGGCCTGCACAATAACACTACTGAACTGCTGTCTGTGTTGTTTGTTCCAGAGTATCTCTACAGGGTCATGAAGTTCAACAAGTGCACCATCCCAGAAGAGGTGAGAATTGGGGTCTATGGTTCTACATTAGCAAAGAGATTACAGGTTTACAAAAACTCAGTGGTTCTAGTTTAAGACTGCTGCTCAGAGTTAACTCACCTAAGTCTTCACTCCTCTGCTCTCCCTCTCTAGGGTCTGTATATGATCCGATTCCATTCCTTCTACCCCTGGCACTCCCATGGAGACTACATGCACCTCTGTGATGACAAGGACATGGGCATGATTCCCTGGGTTCGCGAGTTCAAGTACGTCTCAACACACACACACTGAAAAATAATTCTCTACCCTTTCTGCAGTCAGTTTGACCTCGAACATTTGACCCCTACAGTAAGTTTGACCTCTACACCAAGACCACTGAGCTGCCTGACATAGAGAAGTTGAAGCCATACTACCAGTCTCTCATCGACAAGTACTGTCCTGGGGTACTGAAGTGGTGACACACACAGACAGATGGGGCAGCCACACACACCTAATCCCACGTCAAATGTTTCATAAATCAATTAACTATCACAATTAATTTCTTTCCCACCCTCTCTCACACCTTCATAGAGATCATATCCAGCAGCAACACCAAGGCATCTCCTCAGATATGGGTAACACTATTAGCTTTATCTTCAACAGACCTGGAAAGCCTTTACCATGTCATCTGTAAGTCAACTACATTATATTCTAATGACAGAACATCCTAAAAGTGTTGTTTGTTGCTTAGAATGCTGATTACAATTCATATGGTTAATAATGAAGAACCAAATGGACACATTTCCTATATTTATTATAAATGATACAAAAACATTAACATTTTCCATTCATGGATGTGATGTTTTTTCAAACGTGGAAAGACGCTTGGCGGGAAAGTGCAGAACTGGTGATTCAGTACATTATATCTGCCAGCAAAGCAAAGGACCACAGTGGCAAACCAAACACCCTTTAACACACACACACACACACACACACACACACACACACACACACACACACACACACACACGTACAATGACAAGGACACTGACAAAAAAAGGTTATTTTCTCTTGATTGTAATAATACTACAGATAATTGGAAAACTGTCTATTCATTTCAAATAAAGTGATTGTCAAATGTAGAATAAAGCATCAACAAAATTCTTTGGTTAGAAGGTTATTGTTGGCGAAAGGCAGACAAGTAGTCAAGACAGGCAGCTTTCTCTTGAGCACTTGGATACCGAGACAGTTAGTGGAAGGGAGGGCTACCAAATCCCGTGTTCAGGGGTCAGGAGAAACTCGTTATTTCTTGAGACAGTCAGTCAACACTACCCTCTTCTTCTCCGTCCTCTTCTTCTTCCCCGTCCTCTTCTTCTTCCAGTTCATCTCTTACATCGTTCTCTTCTCTTTCACTCTCCTCGTCTTCCCCCCTTCGCTCATCCTCTTCTGCATCAACCTCCTCCCGCTCCTCCTCCTGTCTTTGTCCTAGACCATCTTTGTCGTTGGAATTGGCCTCCTTAGCATCAGGGTGGTGGGGTGGAGCTCTGCGTTTTGGTTCAGCCTTGGCTGCAGTAGGTTTGGTCTTGAGTGTAATTTCCAGCTGCAGTCCCCGGAGCAGACAGAGGATGACACTGCAGAAGAGGAGGCTCCAGAGCAGCAGGGGTGCAGACACACCCCTCACCTGAGAGCGCACCCACTTCACCACCTGGGGCACAGCTGCCTCAGACACACGCCGAGGGAGGGACTTATCCTACACACACGGGTCAGACACAAGGACATACAGGACTCACACACTTAGTGCTTGCTGAGAACTACAGGTAGTTTGTTACAGTGCATTCGGAAAGTATTGACTTTTTGCACATGCTGTTATGTTTATCCTAAAATGGATTAAATAAAAATCCTCAATCTACACACAATACCCCATAATAAAGCAAAAACAGTTTTTTAGAAGAAGAATAAAAACTGAAACTTATTTACTTAAGTATTCATACGCTTCGCTATGAGATTTTTAAAAAATGTGCTCCGGTGCCTCCTGTTTCCATTGATCACACTTGAGATGTTTCTACAACTTGATTGGAGTCCACAGGTGGAAAATTCAATTGACTGGATAATTTGATAAGGTACAGAACTGTCTATAAAAAATGTCCCACAGTTGACATGTGCATGTCAGAGCAAAAACCAAGCCATGAGGTCAAAGGAATTGTCCGTAGAGCTCCGAGACAGGATTGTGTAGGGACAGATCTGGGGAAGGGTACCAAAACATTTCTGCAGCATTGAAGGTCCTCAAGAACACAGTGGCCTCCATCATTCTTAAATGGAAGAAGTTTGGAATCACCAAGACTCTTGCTAGAGCTGGCCACCCGACCAAACTGAGCAATCGGGGGAGAAGAGCCTTGGTCAGGGAGGTAACCAAGAACCCGATGGTCACTGACAAAGATGGGAGAACCTTCCAGAAGGACAACCATCTCTGCAGCACTCCACCAATCAGGCCTTTATGGTAAAGTTGCCAGACGGAAGCCACTCCGCAGTAAAAGGCACATTACAGTCTGCTTGGAGCATGCCACAAGATTCTCTGGTCTGATGAAACCAAGATTGAACTATTTGGCCTGAATGCCGAGCGTTACGTCTGAAGGAAACCTGGCACCATCCCTACGGTGAAGCATGGTGGTGGCAGCATCATGCTGTGGGGATGTTTTTCAGCGAAAGGGACTGGGAGACTAGTCAGTATTGAGGGAAAGATGAACGGAGCAAAGTACAGAGAGATCCTTGATGAAGAGCACTCCGGAGTGCTCAGGACCTCAGACTGGGGCAAAGGTTCACCTTCCAACAGGACCATGACCCTAAGCACATAGCCAAGCCAATGCCGGAGTGGCTTCGGGGCAAGTCTCTGAACGTCCTTGAGTGGCTCAGCCAGAGCCCAGATTTGAACACAATGTAACATTTCTGGAGAGACCTTCAACAAAGTACTGAGTAAAGGCTCTGAATACTTATGTAAAATGTGATATTTTTATTTTAATAAAATTTGCAAAAAAAAATCCCCAAAAGTTTTACCCCTGTAACTAGGAATGCACAATAGATTGGGTAAACATATCGGAATTGGCCGATATTAGCTAAAAATGCCAACATCGGCCCGATGTCTAGTTTAACACCGGTGTGCAAAACCGATGTCAAAGCTGACGTGCATACCTATATAACGTAGGTACATGACGTGCATACCTATATAACGTAGGTAGATGATATGCAACACTACAATCCGCTACACGTGCAACACTTTCATTCGTAATCTAGACCATAATGTCTGCTGTGTGGATCGAGCAGTCAACAAGTCCATCAGTCATTTGAAAGAGTAAGAACATTTCAGAGAGACAACTCAAAGGCAAAATCCATTAACGGCAAGATAATGGATTCAATGCCCTTGACGATCAACAGTCCTCTGTTGTGGATGATGTTGGCTTTCGCCGACTGGTCAAGCACCGGTACACACTACCAAGTAGGTGCTATTTTTCAGATGTTGCCCTACCGGAGTTACACAGTATTGTTGAAACACACCCATGAGCCACTTGCTATTAGCTTCACGACTGACATTTGGAACAGTGATGTCAGCCCCATGTGCATGCGGAGTCTGACAGCACAGAGGGTCGACGAGGATTTCAATACTGAGGAAAGCCGTATTGCATGCTGAAGAATGTGCTGGTTGTCATACCGCTGCTGCCATTTCAATGGCATTTGAGAACATGTTTGAAACATGAACACTCCTGGCTCCATTCGAACAACTGACTCGAGAAATAAGCTCAACTGTGTCTGCAGCAGACGTGATACCCCGTCATGGCATTGAAATGCCTGCTCGACAAAAATGTCAACACAGCCCGTCGGGTTAACTTGGAAAAGTACTCTACTAGAGTCTGTGAACAAGCGATTCGGTGGCATTCTCTCTGAACCTCTACTGTGTCGCCACCATATTCGATGCTAGGTACAAGGACCGCTACTTCGATGCAGACAAGAAACAGGGTTTACGTGAAATGTTACAGACATGGCTGGACAAGATGGAAACGGACACAGTGACAGTGCACACCGAGGAAAATGCCACAGATGAACAGACAAATTGAACAGACAAAAACAAATTAACAAAACAGCACAGCAAGTAATTGAAAGAAATAGGTTTAGATTTTTGCTGGTAATGGGGACATAAGTAAATGCCAACAAAATAACCTTGTGGTCAGTGTGTTTAAACTATTTAACTGTACTAAAATGCTTAAAAGGCCGCTTAAATTTGAAATATCGGTATAGTTTTTTTTGGCAAGGAAAATATCAGATATCGTTATCGGCCAAAAATGCAATATCGGTGCATCACTAGCTACAGTAACAAAATGTGGAAAAGTAAAGGGGTCTGAATACTTTCCAAATGCACCATACCTTGAGTCCATGCTGGCTAAGCATGCTCTCCAGGAAGGTGTCGCCCAGATACACTGTGGGATAGAACTCCTCTATGTACACCCTCTTCCACCAGCGCTGAGGATACGACCTACAACACACACAATAAAATATGTCAGCTGTGACACTGACTCGCACGTTAACCGATGATTTCTGCATTTCCTCAAAGATGTCGACATTCAGATTATTGCTGCGCAACATGAATCAACTACCTCATCACCCATCAGTTCTCTGTGTGTATGTGTGTGAGAGAGAGTATGTACTAACCCATCAGCTAGTGTTTTAGTGAACCAGTATTTGTAGCGGTGAGCTCTGAGGTATGTGGGAGGCTGCTGGTGGAACGGGTACTGAGACACATCTGACTGGATGAGCTCAATCACTGGAGAGAGAGAGAGAGGGGCAAACGTTAAGATATTTTACAATACAGTAAATACAATACAGTTTGTTAATGTGGCTGTATTGGCAGTAATGCACTGCCATTAACCTCAAAAGAAGGAAGTGTGTACACCCTACCGTCCGTCTTGCCCTGCAGCAGTCTGTACATTAGGCTGGTGAACCAGGGAGAGTGCGTATGTGTTCCCAGGGCTGCAAACCACATCTGCCAGTCCAGCCGTGGTTGATGAGGGGTGATGACCGAGGGAGGGGCACTGAGGTTCCCTGGCTTATACATAAATTCTATCTCCTAGAGGGGGGAGGAAAGAGAGAGAGAGGGTAGGACAATGGAGACAATTAAAGTTGGATGAAAAAATAAAATAGCCTTGGTTAACTTCAGCTTTAAAACAGATTACAGAAACATTACAAATGGGAAAAAAACACCTCTCCATACACACCTCTCCATACACACCTCTCCATACACACCTCTCCATACACACCTCTCCATACACACCTCTCCATACACACCTCTCCATACACACCTCTCCATACACACCTCTCCATACACACCTCTCCATACACACCTCTCCATACACACCTCTCCATACACACCTACACACACACACACACCCCTACCGTCCAGGTGACTTTATCCATGGATCCCTCGATGACCACCTCGGGCCGGCCCCCCACCCCAGTCATGCGTCTGAACAGGCCGTAGGAGTTGACCAGCTGGTAACGACTGACCGCATCATAACCCTGACGCACCCCCGGCCACACACTGGCGTTACTGTCATACTCTATAAAGGTGAATGGGACCTGGACAAACACACACAGGCCGTAGGAGTTGACCAGCTGGTAACGACTGACCGCATCATTACCCTGACGCACCCCCGGCCACACACTGGCGTTACTGTCATACTCTATAAAGGTGAACAAGAACATGCTGGAACACACAAAGTATGACATGCCTTACCTGAGAGCAGGTACCATTATTCTAGATCAGTGGATCCCAACCAGGGTACTAGGAACCCTGGGGGTACTTGGCCTATTTATAGGGAGTACTTCAGAAGACTCACGAGATGGGGTACTTCAGGGATACTCCAGGCAGAGCTAAATTCAGTTGGTACAGTAAACAAAAAGGGTTGGGAACCACTGTTCTAGAGTGTTCTACTCACCAGACTGATGGCAAACATAGAGACAGCAGCAGCACCAAACACTGTCCACTGGACTGTACCCAAAAACCTCTTGAAGAACCCTTCCACACAGGCACACCTATAGAACACAGACACACATGTAAATACACACACAGCAGTATCCCAAAGCCTCCTGAAGAAACACTCTACACACACCAACACAACACACAGAACAGACCACTTTCCCAGAGAGGTGTGTGTGTGTTACCTGAACATGGAAGAGACTAGTTCCCAGGTGAGAGACAGTACTCCCAGCCAGACCGAAGGGAAGGTGACAGTCTTCAGGAACTGGTTAAACTGGTGGAAGGTAAACACTGAGGAGATAACCAGCAATAACAGTCAAAACAATGATTATCTACTACAGCTGATAACTGACACACACACACACACCTGTCCTGGAGGAGACAGTCCACTTGTCCCAGTTGATCTGCAGGTCAAACCATGTGACTGTTCCGAAGCCAATTAGAGCCCAGACTGCGATCTCCACTACAAACCCTGCCCACCACAACGAGGAACCTGATTGGAACAGAGACAGAACCAGGGAGTACATGTCACATCCTGCCTCCAGTAAAACTGAATGACTGTCCTCAATGCAAGTTACCTACACAGAGTGTATGTGCCAGAGTGTGTGTACCTTGGTTAGGGTTAGGAGTGTATTTCTTGCGTAGCCAGAAGTATATATGCTCGTCATCCAGCAGAGACAGACACATCGTCAGGGTCAGGAGGTTGAAAAAGTTATAGTTTCCAGACAGGATGATCAGCACCTGCAGTACCACCTAAATACCACAGGGGTGACAGAAAACACTGCACTTCACCTAACCGCCAGAAGGGGGAGACAGACCAAGTCCCCAAACTGTTGATGACAAAATGCTACAACATACAGAGTTAATCTGACCTGCATGTAGAAGGCCCCGAGGCGAAGTCGTCGTAGAGGGCTGAGGAAGAGGAATGGAGCAGCGATCTCAATAGCGAAGGTGGCTACCACAGACAGCTTATGCCACCAGACGGGCAGCTGGTGGGCAAACCAGGCCAAGGGTGTAGGGATACACTGGGTCTCGTAGTGATATGTCAGCGCTAGAGACACACACCACCACATGTTAGAGGCACACATCAATAGGCTAGGGGTGTAGCTACACTGGGCCTCAATGATATGTTAGGGCTAGAGAGAGATATACACATTACAGGCCAGAGACGGTGTGATACACTGGGTCTCTATGGTACATCAGGGGGAGAGAAAGATTCTCAGAAACAGCGGTCTGAGTGGTAGTAACATGTCTGATGAGTTTGGTGACCTGCCTGAGCAATTATGCAACACACACACACAGCTACCTGTGAGGCCCCACCAGGTAGGGCAGCGGGAGGTGAGTTTGACGATTCCGGAGGCGAACATCAGTCTGAACAGCAGCCAACGGACCAACCAGAAGGTCACAGGGTCGTGCTCCCTGCCCGCTCGCCACCCCCGCAAAGACGTCACCGGGGCGATGAGCACACAGAGGAACCCCGTCTCCAGGAGAAGAGAGTCCCTGGATGCAGTCGCAGAGAAAGGGAAAGGAGGAGAAGGGGAGGGAGAATGAGCAAGGTGGAGAGTGTGTTAGGACCCAGAGACTGTGCATGCCCAGACAGGGCTAATGTTGTAGTGTTTTCATCATGATGCTACTATGGTGATGTTGTTATCAATGTGTTATAGTGTTTATAATCTGGCACCTGACAGATGCAGTTGCACAGCAGTAGGAGCACCAATCACACATACACATCAGCTGACTGCCAAGACGACTCAGTCTCATACACACACTAACAGCAGTACTGGGGTGTTAATTAACATGCAACCTCAGGGTGGCAATCAGTCTCTGGGTGTGGCAAACACACACGCAACTCACCACTGGAAGTAGAGGAAGACCTGTCCCACCTGGAAATTCAGGCAGAGTCAGAGATCAGGGATACTGTATACTGGCTCCCGCTACAGCAGTGTGTATATGTGTGTGTGGTATAACTGACCTGGTACATTGACAGATACATGATCCAGAGAAATAGAAACACCAAGCTGTCTCTGAGTGATTCCAGTACTGTAGCAGCCAGGCTCAGTGCTGCCCCCAGCAGGCAGAGCAGCTCCATGGCAGTCTGGGTGTCAAGACCTAGAATACAGTTTACACTGTTAAGAGTCTATTCGATTTATGATTCAAATGATCAGTTAGTCACAATACATTGCTAAAATGTTGTTAAGGAACTCACCCAGACGTGGTGCGAGCCACAGTAAGGTGGGAGAGGAGAGGAGCTGCTCCCAGAGAGCCTTACCACTGTACCGCAGTTGCCACCGCGCTGGTAACAGACCATCATTTCCATACAGGCCTGGAAAACACACACCTTGTCAACAGGGAGAAGTAGTAACTTGTACTGGAGGTTAACTTTAGGATGTAGTTCCATAGGAGGAAAACCCCTACTAGCCTAACTGAACACCTAGATAACATTTGTATTATATTGGACATTCGGTTCTCTCTCCTCAATAGCTATTGAACCAAGTATGCCATGACAATGAAGATGGTACACTACATGGAAAAAATGTGGACACCTGCTTGTCCCCCCCCTTTGCTGCTATAACAGCCTACACTCTTCTGGGAAGGCTTTCCACTAGATATTGTAACATTGCTGCGGGGACTTGCTTCAATTCAGCCACAAGAGCATTAGTGAGGTCGGGCACTGCTGTTGGGCGATCAGGCCTGACTTGCAGTCGGCATTCCAATTCATCCCAAAGGTGTTCGATGGGGTTGAGATCAAGACTTAACCCCATCAAACACACCGATCTTGACAAACCATTTTTGTATGGACCTCGCTTTGTGCACGGGGGCATTGTCATGCTGAAAAGGGCCTTCAAACTGTTGCCACAAAGTTGGAAGCACTTAATTGTCTAGAATGTAATTTTATGCTGTAGCTAGGGTTGCAAAGGCTCGGAAACCTTCTGGAAATTTTCCATGGGAAGTTTGATGAATTTTGCTTAAATTCATCAAAAAAAAGTTAGCTTATAACAGTGAACCTTTTTTGTGGGATACACAAGACAATTCTAAGTCTTGTGCAATATTTTGGTTAAACTATTCCCAATTCAATGGAATTGCAACCCTCTGCATGCACCGTGCATTCTTCCATCACATGTGCAGCTGACTCAAGATCTTGCACTAATGAGATGCTATTGAGTCCACACTACTACACTGTCCGAGCCAAGGACAACATGCTTTCTGGTAAGTTTTGATTACAATACTGGGAGGAGTGAATAAATTTTATATGACATGATTTTTTGTTAACTAGTAAATAGTTTCTAACTTGTTAATTCATTTCTGCTAGTTAGTTTTTGCTACCATGTGGGTTTTAGCTTGCTTGAGCCTGCTAACTGAGGAGTGTTCATTCACCTGTTTCCATACATGTTTCTTTTTAAACTTATTACAAAGGAGTTGTTTAATCTAACTGCTTAACTATTTATCTGTACATGGAATTGTATTTGTTTTTTTTACTCATTTTTTATCTAATCTTTACAGGAAAATGCTATGGGCACTATCTAATGTGTGGAGACATTTCACTGCAGCTAATTAGAAGGAAAAGCTGTGTACATTTGCAAATACTGTGTCAAATCATATGTGAAGAATGCAACAAAGATGCAGAATCTGGCCAAATGCATAAAGGGGACTTGCTGATTATTGATAGCATCATCTCATGGTCCTCCTGGACTCTGAAGTGTTTTTGACTCAATGGAGGAACATAGTCAGAGAAATGCTGATGAATGTCTTGCTCGAGCTGTGTATGCAACTGGTTCACCTCTGATGCTCACAGGCAATGTGTATTGGAAGAGATTTCTGAATGTTCTTCACCCAGCATACACCCCTCCAACCAGACATGCTTTATCTACTCATTTGCTTGATGCAGAGTTCAACAGAGTTCAAGTGACGGGTCAAGCAAATCATAGAGAAAGCAGAATGTATTGCAATCATCTCTGATGGGTGGTCGAATGTTCGTGGGCAAGGGATAATTAACTACATCATCTCCACCCCTCAACCAGTATTCTACAAGAACACAGACACACTGGTCTCTACATTGCAGATGAGCTGAAAGCAGTCAATGACTTGGACCACAGAAGGTATTTGCACTTATGACAGACAATGCTGCGACCATGACGGCTGCTTGGTCTGTGGAGTGGAGGAGCCCTACCCTCACATCAAACCCATTGGCTGCAATGCTCATGCATTGAATCTGCTCCTCAAGGACATCATGCCACTGAAAACAATGGATACACTCTACAAGAGAGCCAAGGAAATGGTTAGGCATGTGAAGGGTCATCAAGTTATAGCAGCAATCTACCTCACCAAGCAAAGTGAGAAGAATAAGAGCACCACATTGAAGCTGCCCAGCAACACCCGTTGGTGTTGTGTTGTCATCATGTTTGACAGTCTCCTGGAGGGGAAGGAGTCTCTCCAAGAAATGGCCATATCACAGTCTGCCGATATGGAAAGCCCCATCAAGAGGATCCTCCTTGGTGATTTATTTTGGGAGAGAGAGGTAAGCAGCCCGAAACCTAAAGAGGTAGCCATCGCATGGATTGAGGGAGACAATGCCACCCAGTCTGATGTGCCCTGCCCACTTCACTGCTGCTCCAAGCAGAGGAAACTGCAGTTCTGAAATACATCAAAAAGCGTGAAGACTTCTGCCTGAAGCCCATACACGCCACAGCGTACATGTGGGACCCCAAGTATGCTGGCAAGAGCATCCTGTCTGGTGCAGAGATCAACAAGGCCTATGGTGTCATCACTACCGTGTCTCGCCACCTTGGCCTGGATGAGGGCAAGGTTCTTGGCAATCTGGCGAAGTACACTTCCAAGCAAGGGCTTTGGTATGGAGATGCAATATGGCAGTCGTGCCAACTTATCTCATCAGCCACCTAGTGGAAGGGACTGAGGCTCTTTCCCCTGTTGCCTCCATCATCTTCCAAATCCTACCAACATCAGCTGCCTCAGAGCGCAATGGTTCTTGTTTGGGAACACACACACCAAAGCACGCAACAGGCTGACCAATACAGGGGTTGAAAAATTGGTGTCCATCCGGGCAAATTTGAGGCCTTTTGAGCCTGACAACGAGCCATCCTCAACTAGGTTGGAAAGTGACAGCGTAGATGAGGCCTCAGAGTCTGATGTTCTAGAGGTGGACATTGAGGAGGTCCAGGGAGGAGACCTGAGAGGAAGACAACCAAAGCTTTAGTTTCTAGACTATCATTTTACAGATGTATGTTGAAAACGTTTGGGAGATGCGATGGATCATTGGGGATCATTCAATATTCCCTTATGTTGTTCAGTGAAATCATCCCATGTGAAGCATCAACTCATTTAATTAAAGTTTAATTCGTAACTAAATAGTTCTCTCTCTCTCTCTCTATTGGAAGGATTTAATCATTTGCAATTATGTCTCCATATGATATGGTAAATATATCCAAAAGCAAAAAAACATCTACATTTAAATGGTATAAAAATGAATTTGCATATATTCCCATGGAAAGTTTCCACCTCCGAATATTCCCCAAAATGTGCAACCCTAGCTGTAGCATTAAGATTCCCTTCACTAAAGGCCTAGCCCGAACCATGAAAAACAGCATCAGACCAATATTCGTCCTCCATCAAACTTTACAGTTGGCACAATAGGTAGCGTTCTCCTGGCATCCGCCAATCCCAGATTCGACTGCCAGATGGTGAAGCGTGATTCATCACTCCAGAGAACGGTGTTTCCACTGTTCTAGAGTCCAATGGCGGCAAGCTTTCCGCCACTCTAGCCAATGCTTGCCATTGCGCATGGTGATCTTAGACTTGTGTGCGGCTGCTCGGCCACGAAAACCCATTTCATGAAGCTCCCGTCAAACAGTTATCGTGCTGACGTGTCTTCCAGGGGCAGTTTGAAACTCGGAAGTGAGTGTGGCAACAGAAGACAGAGAATTTTTACACGCTACGTGCTTCAGCACTCGTCGGTCTCGTTCTGTGAGCTTGTGTGGCCTACCACTTCGCGGCTGAGCAGTTGTTGCTCCTAGACGTTTCCACTCCACAATAACAGCACTTACTGTTGACCAGGGCAGCTCCTATGACTGTGCCACAGTCTACTGCCAATGTTTGTCTATAGAGATTGAATGGCTGTGTGCTCGACTTAACACACCTATCAGCAACTGGAGTGGCTAAAATAGACTAATCCACTAATTTGAAGTGTTGTTGACATACTTTTTGTTTTTATAATAAGATTTGGAATTTAAATCTTCAATAGCTCTTACAGAAAGCATGCCATGACTATGAAAATTATATATTCAGAATCAGGGGAGGATGGAGAAAATCCACTGCTTATTTTTTTGGGGAAATTTCAGCAGTTTTGTTTATGCTTTCAATCTGCATACTTTCAAGAATACTAATTACTACTGCAACTTTCAAGCTGGTAGAGCTACCTCACGAAATGTCTATGCCTCTTGTCGTAGGGTACATTCCTCTCATGCGGTCTGCGTGTAATCGCCGGGGGATACAGGCAAAATGGATTTTTCCTCTTCTGTGGATGTTATATTAAGGTTAGAAAAACTTTAAGGTGGTTTACCGCCACCAATTTGACTCAAGCTTGGACCAGAGACAGGGATGGTGTAAATCCTAATACTCAAAAAATAAATAAATACTACATCCCCTAAAGCTTATATCAGCAGTTTTTAACACCATTACTCCTTAAATCTAAGAACAACCTCTCCCCTTCCTTCCCATATTGCTGTCACTGAAATAGAATGTGTTCCACTCAATGATTTAATTACATCGTTTTGGGGAGATGTTTGTCCATCTGCCCCAGATTCAGAATATATCATTTTAGTCATCGAACACTTGGTGTAAGAGCTAATTAAAATCATAATACGATTTCAGATTACACTTCTTTTTTTTAATACTCCTGATTCAGAGTATACCGTCTTCATAGTCATGGCAAGCTTGGTTCAATAACTACTATTGAGAATATCGAATATTCATTATAAAACTAAGTGTTCCTTGGTCATGAAAGTTAAAAATGACTTAAAGATATGTGGTCCGTGTCTAGAGACAGAAAGAAGTCGGGCTAAGTATAATAAAATATAATTAGTGTCTACCGTTATCTGGCTAAAAATACTTAGCTAAACTAGCTAGCAACTGCAACAGAGTAACAAGCTTGATAGCTAGCTACAGGGGAACACGTTACAAATGCAAAAAGCAATGAAACTTGAAATATGTTTGACTTCAAAGTCAAGTACAATGCTATAGGAGGCTAGCTAGCTGGCTAACAGCTGCTAGCATACCATAACACTCATAACTGTCAAGAAAGCTATCCTAGCTAGCTAAATGGGACAGCTAACTAGATATATCACCTGGTATCTGCAGGTAGAGGGAGACGAAGGCGACCATGTAGATGAGAGCCATGCACCAAAGGAACAGGCGGCGTGGCAGAGTAATGTAGCCCATGTCTGCTGTGTGGAGGCCCTTTCTGGGATCTCCTCTCTATCCGTTTCTGCAGGACGCGACAGTAGTCTACTGTAGTGGAACGGGAAGTCGGTGTGGGATTTTCACATAACCTGGAGTCCCTATCGGTGGATCAAAATGGTGACATTGAGGTAAAGGCGTGGGTTCCCACCAATTATGTTTACATACACTAGACTTCCCGGGATCGCTGGTTTGAAGCCACTGCACTTCCATCTGCTCTTGGCACTTCCGCCATTCAAAAAAATATTTTGGAAGCTATAGAAATGCATTCAATGTAATTTCTGCCACGTTTTATATTACATACACCTTATTATACGTACACATGATGAGCTAAACACATAAAACAAACAAAAACATTTTTGAAAGCTCTAATGTTACTGTCCCCACTACACCAACAAATACGTGTAATTCTGTCCTTGAAAGATTTAATTGAAATACTGTAGAATACCATTCATTTCTATGAAGGACTGCTTCTACCAATATGGCTGATCCAGTGACTTCAAAGTCTCTCATTGCCCAATACATAGAAAATAGCGATCCAGGGTTTATATATTCATCGTTGGTTCCCACTAAATGTGGCCGCAGGGTAGTCAACATTATCTATATCGACAACAAACAATTTTTTGGTTTTAATTTAGGGTTAATCATTAGGTTCGCAGTGTGGTTAAGGCCAAGATTAAAATGTAATTAGAGAAATAGTCAGGGTTATTACTTTGCCACTTGCCCAGATAGTGAGGACCGGAGGGGTTGGGGAATCGTGTCAGCATGGCCACTTCAAGCTACACCTACCAAACGTACGTCAGTCTGTTCAATACGTATTGGGGAAACGTGTCGTCCAGTACACACCGTTTCGCAACGTTTACGCGAACTGAACGCACCTCTGTGTAACTTGATATTTCCTCCTCATGTACAACTTAATCAGTTTCAAAGCAATCTTATCTGCTTTGACATCAAAATGCTTTCAGTAAAAACCATTTATAACAGGAGATAATTGATAGGCACCGAGAGACCGGACCAGACATTGGCAGGCTGTTTTTCACTGTAGTTCAGTTTATTGTGCAGCACTGTTTATCTCAGGCAACAAGCTGACAGAGTCATGGCAATAGTAGATACATGCTGCTAGACACTAACACACTCTATATGTATTTACATTCAAGTCTTACAGAGAAAGAGAAACAGGTTGTATTCATTAACAGTAGAACGCATCATGTAGCCTTACTTCTTACACAATGAATCAAACTTCAAGGACTTCATTAGACATGCAAAATTAGACACCACTAATATACTTTAACTTTATAAAAATACTAAAATCAGATTTTAGAGTACATTTACACAAATAAAAGTTATCGTTGCACCCAGGCTATGAACAAAAAGAGGTCATCGCAATAAGTTTATTTTCCAGCATTTACATGATTGTTAAAAACAGGAGAGTTCAGTAGTATGGACACCGTTGAGGCCACAGTCAGGACAGCCAGGAGTGTGACAGGAGGCTGTCCACAGGGTGGGTGTATGTTTGTGTGCATGTTTGCCAAAAACATTGTCATACAGTGACAGACAATTAAACTCAATTTAGTTCTCTAGTATGGCCATCTTCAGTAGTGGCTACCCTGTACTGCAGGGGTCCCAAATTATTAAGTCGTGGGCCTACTTTTCCTTGAGCAGATGGTCGGGGGTCCAGAAAATAGTTATAAATAATTAGTACCCTGCAAATTGACCACAAGAATCCCAAACAGATATAGTATTTCACAAAAACAATAATTTCACACCTTGATTAAATTAGGATACGATCACATATGCCTATAGCTATGCAAGGGAATACTTGGAAACAGATTTCCTAAATTAAAATCACTTTGAGCTAATTTCCTGGTGATTTTACAGTCTTATGTCAAAGAACAAAAATGATATAAAACCATGTTTTTTTTTGCTCCAAAATCTTGAGTGGGCAAAATAAAACCACACACGGGTCGAATTTGGCCCACGGGCTGCCTATTGGGAAACCCTGCTGTACTGAGTATGGTACTCTTTACCATGGCTGTCTACTAATGACTACCCTGTACACTTTAGAATTGCCGGCTAGTGACTGCTGAGTCTGGATGGAGAGCAATCAGTCTTTTAGCTGCCTAAAACTTCACCATGTATTGGAATGTCTATTATATCAGACAGACAGACATTACATAATGCCTCTAAATGGCTTATGTAGAGTGCCTTAATGGACAATTAAGAGACAATTTCTCCATCAACTAGTCTGTTTATGGCAGACATAAATCACAATTATTTGGATGGCTAGACTCAAGTGTGTGTGTGTGTGTGTGTGTGTCATGTGGTCCCATCAGCCCCAGTGGTGCTGGTCTGTCCGCTAGTAATCAGAGGGGGTATGGCCTCCTGGTCTGATTCTCTGACAAAGATGACAGCATCACCACTAACATTAATCAGACACTGAGCCTGGAGAGAGACAGAGACAGAGAGACAGAGACAGAGACAGAGAGAGAGAAGGGCGAGATAGAAAGAGAAGACAGACATGAGGGTCTGTAGTCCTTTCCACTCACAGCTCGTCATCCCGTACACGGGTTGAAAATGTCAGATTTTGTTATTGATTTTGTTATTAAGCGCCTAAATTGGAACACAGTGGCTGTACAGTAACATGACATACATGACGTCAGAGCTCCAGTTATCTGCTTCACAGCACTGTATGAGTTTTTTGACTGACAGCCGTTATAAACTTGAGCATCAAGTGCAACAACATGCTCCCAATCCCTCCTGCTAACTGGGCTACTTTTGCACATCTGTTCTCTGAGTGAGGGACATGCTGTAAATCAGGAGTTGATGATGTGTTCTAAAAGATGAGATGTTGAGGAATATAATAAATACCACTGATGTCATGCAAGCTAACCACACACCCATGCACCTCACATTTCCTCTTTTCATGTAATTTACAGAATCAACGTTTGTGATCGTTATGTTTGATCCAATTACAAGGAAAACATGCGTTATACCCTGGGTTGTCCTGAACAGAATGAACCTGTTTGTTATATTGTGGAGAAAATTTGCCGTGGAACACGCACTTGAATGCACTCATGACTCCATACTATGCTCACTAAAATTACAATCTGTTTGTCTGAAGTGCCTTTTGAAAGCCTAACACTGTGAGATCGTATTTTATAACTTAGCTAGCCATGTTGGCAATAGAATAAGATATCAAATGATGCCCACCTGACCCAGATTGCAATTTATAACGGAACATTTTTTAAACATAAAAAGTAATTGTGTGATGGTGAGGACGCAGTGCTGTGTTCCAAACAATAAACTACAAGTGTTCTTGCTCTAGTTCCTCAATATCAAAGCTAGAAGAGCTACAAAAAAGCACCTTATAGTTGAAGACTCTTTCCTTGTGTCATAAAAGTGCATTGAAATGACTTAGGAACTGTGTACAGTTGACAGGTGTGTGGCCACTTCAAGACAACCTCTCACTCAAACCCTTGCAATCTTGTTTTCTTATCTTGCACCTACTCCAACATTTCAATGAATTTTCTTATTGTTACTGAATAAATCCAGAGTATTTTCAGATTTCATTATTGACAAATGCTGTGTAAAAGTACAGTAAATATAAAAAGCACATCAAATCAAGTGTAATGTTTGGAGTCTGATCATTTACCCATAACCTTCAATGTGTTATCTTTGAATTGCTACCATGGTCATACCTATGCTTATTATAGTTCATTTCAATTTGGCCCAAACCACATAGGTCAAGTTCCACGAGTGTAAGGGGTTAACCTGGTGGTTCTTTGAGAAAATATTGTAGTTCAAACAGAACAATACTATAGGCCTCCAGTTCTTTAATTAACAGAGCAAATTAACAGTGTGTGTGTGTACCTGGTTCTTGTTGGGGTTTTCCATGAAGACACACTCCTTCATGCTGTATGACACTACGGCGTTGCCCCCCAGAGCTGCTACATGGGCACGGACCATGGCAAACACCTCCGCTATGAAGGAATGCAGGAACCCACTTACACCCCCCTCCTAACACACAGGTAAATATGTTCATCTTTGCGAAATCATTGCAATGAGCTAGCAGAGGAACAGACTACGCACACCACAGAAAGACATGTAATCATTTCCTACTCATCTCTGATGACACCTGCAGGAATCTATTACACAAATGTGTGTGTGCGTGTACCTCTCGTAGTGACGTGGTCTCTCTAATGAAGAACATGTTGATGATTCCCAAGTATTTGACAATACGCGTCCTGGGGAGAAAGGACAGAGGAGTCATCTTCACCACGGTAACAGGGGCACCGCATGGCAACGACCTGGTGGAGCGTAGGGACCGGGACCGCACCTCTGGGAGAGGACTGCAGCGCTCTGAGGACGAGACTGGAGGGGGAGAGAGAATGGGGGAGAGAAAGGGAGCGAGCGAGAAAAAGAGGGAGGGAGGGATGGAGATACCAGACTCAGCCTTTAGATGGTGCTACAAAGAATAGCAGATATGATGAGCTATGAGCTGGAGGAAATGGATATAGAGTGTGTGTGTGGAGTTTGAATGCAAACTACAAACGGGTTAAATCTAGGCCAGATCCAAATGAGAGCTGGTAACTTTGGAAAAGCACATTTTGAATTAGGGATATCTAATGAATTTCTTTTGTCCATTTATTTTTCCTCAGCCAACAGCAAAATCAGACAACTACATAGTAGAATAGTTTATTTATTAAATTGGTCAGCTTGTCACATTCTATATGAGAAAATAAAATTTCTCTCAAGAGTTAGGAGCATTCAAATTTCTGCACAGGAAGAGAAACATGCATGCCCAGTCACTGTACAGCATTCTTAATGCAGTGGAGGGAAAACACACATTTGAAAGCAGTTTTGAAGAGGAGGATCTTTTACTATGCTCATTTCTCAACTCCTAAAAATGTGTGAACTGCACCATTTTAAGCAGCTATGTTTATGCACATCTAGCACTAGCCAATAGTGTTGAATGCATGGGGAGACCAGGGCTAAATGTAGCACGGGTCAGGTGTAACTGGTAGGCCTACATTATATTCACTGTACATGGTCCTTTGATGAGTGCCAGTGGCACAATTCCAGGGACTTTCAAACCATCAATATGTTGCTAACTAGCAACAAGATAATTTTTAGAGTTTGGTCTAACTAATGATCAGCCCAATGGGGTAAATACAGATGGGAAACCCTATGCTTCAGCCTATCTATTTATTGCCACAATACTGCATCAGTTGGGCTACAGCCTGACGATATGGAGAAATATGTTATTGGGCTCATTTCTGGAGGGGGAAATTATATATTTGATTCATTTGAATAAAGTGTCCATTTAAAAAGTTGCCATAACTTACCTTAGTCATTCGATCAAAAGACGTTTAGGTCCCACCACGACCTGTAGTATTCTGTGATAGGTGTCTTTGTCAGTATATATCGTTTAGGCTCGCCCACAAACTAGAGACCCCACACCTCCCAAATGAACCACTCACTATAAGCTGTGAGTTAGTTTGTTTGTTTGTGTGTGTGTGTGAGAGAATGCGCAGCAGTGTAGCATGATGACAGTATAATCACAGTGATGAAAGCGTGAGCTGCCATGCACCATTCAGTGACAGACAGGCAAACAACCATACAGCCTCTGCAAACAGACAAGACAGACGTACATACAGACAGAGACTGGCCAGGCCTTGTGTGTGTGTGCATGCATTTACCTGTTTGTGTGTGTGTGTGTTAGAGTCCCTATGTGGCCTTGTTTAAATTAGTGTGTTTGTGTGTGTGTGTACGATCGATACAAAACAGAAACAAATTAGGCAGTCTGCTAAGCAGAATGATTCAATCAAGCCAGAGTGTGAAAGATGTTCCAACTCGTAACATAGTGAATGATGCTTCAATCCGACCTGGAACCTTCAGAGCCAATTTGAATAACATTAAGTCTGCATCTCAAATCCCTCCCCACTCCCGAGTTAGAGCATTACACAGGGATCTGCCATATGGCTCTGGTCCAAAGTAGTGCATTAAAGGGAAGAGGGTGTGATTTGAGACGTGTCCTGGTTTTTAATCCCAGTTAATTATGCCCAGTTATCATCACAGTTTATGACAAAGTTCATTTATGTAGCATCAAACTGCAATTCCCCCAAGTCGCCAGCTTTAGTGAGATATGTTTTTAGTGTGTTTTAAGATCCTCTTTCATGTTTACTTTCTCCATGTCTGTCACTATGGCGACAGGGTCAGAGGTTATACGCTGGTTGTTGGTTGGTCATTCCTCTGAGGGGCGGGGCTTCAACTTTCACACTCTAGTTAACCAGCTGGTGCATGATCTGTGACGCTCCGCCCCCCAGCGGCAATTGGGGAGGGATGTGTATGTTTGTGTGTGTGTGTACCAGAGTTTGCTAGCGACTGTGTCCTCCTACTTGTCTTAACTGATCCTCGTCTTATGGTGTGAGCTTTCAGCCTAAGCAGCTCTAGCCAGGTGCTGCATCTGTCTGCAAAGGAACCGTAATCAACCGAGGAAACTGGAGAAACATACACACGCATGTGCACAAGCTCGCACACACACACACACACACACACACACACACACACACACACACACACACACACACACACAACATCCACACCGCATACATGCGCGTGCATACACACACCACACACGTACCGAAAACCGCATACACACATGACATAGAACATAATATAGACACATAAAGAAAAAGCATATAGAGAAAATAAAAGGAGGAGGTTGGGGCGGAGCAGGAGAACAAAAGGATGAGAACTTAAAAAAGGGCCGTGGTAGCCATGGCAGCAAGGAGGGGGTGGGTGGGGGAGCTTACCTCGAGATGAGGAGTGGGTCATGGCACTCTCTGGAAGACCTGTCGACACACACACACCATGATGCACTGCCACACACACAACCACAGATGTTGACTCTTCAGGCCTCAGCAAGATACAACACACTGTATCTCAATACCTTACAGACACTTCCTTATACCTGGTCCTATATCCACATCTTGTTCCCTAGTCCTAAATTCTATCTCCTAGGTCTAGCTCCTAGTCCTGGCTGATGTGGAGGGCGGCCATTTTGGTTTAACCCCAGCTCTCTCTCCAGATCAGTGACGAGCAGGATTGTTTTTTTATAGTCATCACAGTGCTACTCAACATAGCTCTACACACACACACACACACACACACATGGCTGCAGGTCTAAAACACCTGAGAGAGGATGTACCTGGTTATACAGTTACAATATTTACTTGGTCATACAGTCACAGGCGGTAAAGTCATGTTTAACACAACTACTACAGAACATATTGAAATAGAGGACAGAGAGTAGAACACTATGGTTAAGGGAGCTTCAAGGAGTGAGACGTTCCAGGCGCTTAGAGGATTTCTGATGTTTTGTCTGCTGAGGGATGGCTCTATTGGAGGTTAAAGGTTAGGCAGTTGTTAGTGATCCAGGATTATAAGAGATAAGGATTGGTGTACCTGAAGCTTTGGCTGTAGGCTGGTTGTTGGAGGACGTTGACTCTCCACACAGCTCCATAGAAAACTGTAGCTGCTCTTCATTCTCACCACTCCCTGGAAAACAAAAACACACAGAACTTAATCTCTTTCACTCCTCAACCCACCCAAGTGCACTAACTCAAATCTCAAGTGTCTCGTCTCCTTCAGCTCTCCATAACACCAGACCCTTCTCGCTAACCCCTGACCTACAGCCTTTGAGAATACTAACCCTTGTTAAGAGCCTTGTCTGCTGCCAGCTGAGTCTCCTTGTCAAAACTCATGGCTACAGCTGTCACCGCCACCTGGAGAGGAAACGGGAGAGGACGGGGGAGAGGAAACGGGAGAGGACAGGGGAGAGGAAACGGGAGAGGACAGGGAGAGGGGAAACGGGAGAGGACAGAGGGAGAGGAAACGGGAGAGGGTATGTGAGAAAATGAGAGAGAATGAAACTATCATTACCTTGTCGCTATCATTTATTGACACAAATGTCAGGTAAAGTGATAGGGGGAAAAATGTATACAGTTTCATATCGCAGTATTATTTTTGGATATTATATAGATATTTGACTCAAAGTATCGACTTCTTAAAAAGGTAGCTTTAGCTAGCGCTAGTCAGCTGTACAAGCACTAAAACCCATCCTATAGCCCAGGTAAGGCTGAGCAATATGGCCTAAAAATCTTATCTCGATTTTTAAAAACATATAGGGGTTTCTAGATTTTTTCAAATGTTTTTTTTTATATATATATTTTTTAACTTAATACATGTTGTTGTACAATTAAAGGTAAAATACACTTCAAATAGTGCATTTCAAATAGTCAGCAATATTCTAATGAATTCAGGGCTTGTGAAGTTATACCTAGGCTAAATTAAAGCCTTCCACAACCATAAGACCCACTAATAATTTAAGAATGTTATCAAAATAGTTTAAACTGCTTTTTTGCAATAATCACTGATCTGGCTTTCAAGTCTATGAAAATGCCATTTTTTGTTACAAATTTAACTAGAACCATGCATAATGCACATTCACTAATAACGACTAACATCTTGTAGCAGGCATTAGACTCCACCATTTTTAAACACAGGTCTCAACAATCTCTCAAGCCCACGTGTTAGTGATTAGTCAGCGAATCTTTATATTTCAAGTTTAGCCAACTTGGGATTTATTTGCTAGCTAACAAGGTTGAACAGTCAAATTGTTATGAACACACCATTCGGTCTGTCTCCAACTCTTTGAAAAGCATGTTAGCCTGTCCACATGTTGAAATCAAGCGGCCTACCTTATTTCTCAGAATGGAAACAAGTTGCCAATTCCTTATGTTTATTGCACATTTATAAAACATAGACTAGTCTAACAGTCTTTGGCTGAAATGCTGCTAGCGGTATGTGGTACCACAATGCCGCTCGCGACTAACAGAATTCATTTTCCAGAATCAATGTTCATTGATACTCTCGTTTTAGTATTGTCTGCTCTGCACGTAATTTGGGTAGTTGAGACATAAATTGGTCTTGGTAGAAAATTAAACTTCTCCTCTATTACAGTAAAATAATGTCTCACTTTGTTTTTTGGTGTCCATGTGACCGATTCTGTTGGACCAAATCTCAAATAGCGAGTTGAAACTGCTTGTCAGAGAGGAAGATGTGATCAACTTTGTTGGCGAATGGAGGCGGGGGGAGGGGCTTGGTGTGTGTGTAAACCATAGTGGAAGAGGCGAAGTTGAAAGCAAAGATTTTTATAACTAAACCAAGATAGACCACAGTCTTTCGTTTCCAATGAGAACAAATGAGTAATAGTGGGCAGAACAAGCAAGGAGGTGGGCAGACCAAGCACGAGCTAGCGAGATCCTATTTGCCTGTTCTAGCATCATCTGCATATTTCCGTCAGGGAACGCCTACTCTGTGAAGCGAGTGTGTGTAATAACTCAATTCGCCTTTGCACTCCTTCTAAACGACGCGATTTTTAAAAACTGTAACAAAGGGTAAAGTCTACTCTACTTAGTCCCCTCTGTTCAAAACAGATTCTAGTTTTGGAACAGAAAACTGTATTGAGAACAAATGTTTAATCGATGAGAAAATTTGCAGAATGTCAACCAAAATCCATCTCCTTTCACTGCTGGCCACTGGGCTTCCTCTCACTAGTGGAAACGCCGGGCAGATGCTTCATATTTATACATCCAGTGAAATATCTGTCTCATTGTTCTGTGGTGAAAGGTTTCACTCTCGCTAAAATATTGTCCAAAATTAGGGCAATGCATTTTCTAGAGGCTATCTTTGAACCAAAGCTTGTCGCCTGCCTTCCTGTCTTGTTAGGGCGGAGACATGCATTTCATCATTATATACAGACCTCTAATGTAAATGGGAAGGTGCACACAACACAAGAGGAGTGAATGAGACAAAACCAAAAATACAACATGAGAACAAGCGGACATAAATGCTAAAAAAAACGGAGAATAACAAAACCTTGATTCTTGCAATACAGGCATTTGGAATATGGCACACAAACATATCGCCCAGCCCTAAACCCAGGGTTATTCAACTCTTACCCTACAAGGTCTGGAGCCTGCTGGTTTTCTGTTCTACCTGATAATTAATTGCACCCACCCGGTGTCCCAGATTGAAATCAGTCCCAGAATAGAGGACAAAAAAAGCAGTGAAACTGGCTTCGAGGCCCAGCGATGAGTTTGAGGAATATAGCTTATTCTCCATCTTCTTTTTAAATAGTGAGCCAACATGTTTTCAGCACTTATTTCCCTGAGTGAACAAAACACATTTTCTCCTGCTCTCTCGTCTCTCTGCAGCAGATACATAGTGAACAATATGTTGGAACATCAAATCAATAAAACACCTTTATCGAAACGCAATACATATAGGATCGTGAGAATCGCAATACATATCGTATCAGCACCTTAGTATCTTTATAATATCGTATCTTGAGGTCCCTGGCAATTCCAATTCCCTAATACTGACCAAAATGTTTCTAGGAAAGATGGACAAAATAGGAGAGGTGTTCTTAGGTGTGTGTCTTCTCACCTGTATGAGTTCTTCCTCTGGTACGGCTACAGTGAAGTTGAGATGGCATAGACAGCAGGGGATCATGGAACGTAACTTAAAGTATAGACTCTACACAGACAAATAAAAAGCAGACATTTCAATTTATTACAGAAGTTAAAGATTACGTAGATTAAGTAAGAGGAACACCAATGCTTGAGCTTGACCAGCGTATCCCCATTGTGTGTGTGTGGTCTTACCTTGAGTAAATTCTCACAGAGGTCAGTGAAGATCTTGTTGAGGCCCTGGTTGGTCAGATTGGCATTATTGAGTCTGTAGACCCTGACAGATGTAAACATCTAGGGAGGGGGGGGATTGGCAAAGAACGAAATATAAACATATTATAATCTCTCAATAACCTGTAGAACAGTAGTAGTGATTGCCAAGTAGCAGTAGTACACTCGTACAGCATTAGTAGTAATACAGTAGTAGTAGTGCAGTAGTAGTAGAAGTTGTGTAGTAGTAGTAGAATAGTAGTAGTAGTATTAGTAGAAGTAGTACAGTAGTAGTACATTAGTAGAACAGTAGTAGTAAAAGTTGTACAGTAGTAGTAGAAGTAGTACAATAGTAGAAGGAGTAGTACTAGAACAGTAGTAGAAGTAGTACAGTAGTAGTAGTAGTAGAATAATAGTAGAAGTAGAAGTAGTAGTAGTAGTACAACAGTAGTAGTAGTACAGTAGTAGAAGTATTAGTATAAGTAATACAGTAGTAGTAGTAAAACAGTAGTAGAAGTATTAGTATAGGTAGCACAGTAGTAGAAGTAGAAGAAGTAGTACAATAGTAGAAGTACAGTAGTAGTAGTAGAACTAGTATATCAGTATATCAGTAGAAGTAATACAGTAGTAGCATAACAGTAGTAGTAGAACAGTAGTAGTAGTAGAAGTAGAAGTAGTACAGTAGTAGTAGTAGTAGTAGTACAACAGTAGTAGTAGTACAACAGTAGTAGTAGTAGAAGAAAAAGTCGTAGTAGAAGTAGTACAGTAGTTGTAGTAGAACAGTAGTAGCAGTAATAGAACAGTAGTAGTAGTAGAACAGTAGTAGTAGTAGTAGTAGAAGAAAGTCATAGTAGAAGTAGTACAGTAGTCGTAGTAGAACAGTAGTAGCAGTAGTAGTAATAGAACAGTAGTAGAAGAAAGTCATAGTAGAAGTAGTACAGTAGTCGTAGTAGAACAGTAGTAGCAGTAGTAGTAATAGAACAGTAGTAGAACAGTAGTAGTAGTAGAACAGTAGTAGTCGTAGAAGTTGTACAGTAGTAGTAGAACAGCAGTAATAGTATTAGTAGAAGTAGTACAGTAGTAGTAGTAGAAGTAGTACAATAGTAGAAGAAGTAGTACTAGTAGTGGTAGAACAGGTAGTAGTAGTAGTACAGTAGTAGTATAATAATAGTAGTAGTAGTAGGACTAGTACAGTAGTAGTAGAAGAGTAGTAGTAGTACAGTAGTAGAAGTAGAACAGTAGTAGTATAACTAGTACAGTGGTAGTAGTAGTAGTAGTAGTACAACAGTAGTAATACAGTAGTAGAAGTACAGTAGTACAATAGTAGGAGTAGTACTAGTAGTAGAATAATAGTAGAAGTAGTACAGTAGTAGTAGAAGTAGAATAATAGTAGTAGTAGTAGAACTAGTAGTAGTAGAATAGTAGCAGTAGAATAGTAGTAGTGGAAGTAATATAGTAGTAGTAGAACAGTAGTAGTAGTAGAAGTAGTACAGTAGTAGTAGAACAGTACTAGTACAGTAGTAGTAGAACAGTACTAGTAGTAGAAGTAGTACAGTAGTAGAAGTAGAACAGTAGTAATAGTAGAAGTAGTACAGTCGTAGTAGTAGAACAGTAGTAGTAGTAGTAGGAGTAGAGTAGTAGTAGAAGGTGTACAGTAGTAGCAGTAGTAGTAGAACAGTAGTAGTAGTAGAAGTTGTACAGTAGTAGAACAGTAGTAGTAGTATTAGTAGAAGTAGTACAGTAGCAGAAGTAGAACAGTAGTAGTAGTAGTACAGTAGTAGTACAGTAGTAGTACAGTAGTAGAACAGTAGTAGTAGTACAAGTTGCACAGTAGTAGAAGTAGAACAGTAGAAGTAGTACAGTAGTAGTAGTTAGAACAATAGTAGTAGAACAGTAGTAGTACAGTAGTAGAAGTACAACTGTTGTAGTAGTAGTAGTTAGAAGTAGCATAGTAGTAGTACCGTAGTAATAGTATTAGTAGTACAGTAGTAGTAGAAGAGTAGTAGTAGTACAGTAGTATAACAGTAGTAGTAGTAGTAGTAGTAGTAAAAGTTGCACAGTAGTAGAAGTAGAACAGTAGAAGTAGTACAGTAGTAGTAGTTAGAACAGTAGTAGTACAGTAGTAGTAGTAGAACAGTAGCAGAACAGTAGTAGAAGTAGAACAGTAGTAGTAGTACAGTAGTAGTAGTAGAACAGTAGTAGTATTAGAAGTAGCACAGTAGTAAAAGTAGCACAGTAGTACAAGTAGAACAGTAGTAAAAGTAGAACAGTAGTAGTAGTAGTAGTATAATAATAGTAGTAGTAGTAGTAGAAGTAGTAGTACAGCAGTAGTAGTAGAGCAGTAGTAGAAGTAGCACAGTAGTAAAAGTAGAACAGTAGTAGAACAGTAGTATAAGTAGTACAGTAGTAGTAGTATTATAATAGTAGTAGTGGCAGTAGAACTAGTACAGTAGTAGTAGTAGAACAGTAATAGTAGTAGTAGTAGTACAGTAGTAACAGTAGTAGAACAGTAGTAACAGTAGTAGAACAGTAGTAGTAGTAGTAGTAGTAGTAGTAGTAGTAGTAGAACAGTAGCAGTATAAGTAGTACAGTAGTAGTAGTAGTAGAACAGTAGTAGTAGTAGTAGAACAGTAGCAGTATAAGTAGTACAGTAGTAGTAGTAGTAGAACAGTAGTAGTAGCAAAAGTAGTACAGTAGTAGAAGTAGAACAGCAGTGGTACAGTAGTAGTAGTACAGTAGTAGTAGTAGTACAGTAGTAGTAGTACAGTAGTAGTAGTACAGTAGTAGTAGTAGTAGAACAGTACTAGAAGTAGTACAGCAGTACTAGTAGAAGTAGTACAGCAGTAGTAGAAGTAGTAGAGCAGTAGTAGTAGAGCAGTAGTAGTAGAACAGTAGTAGTAGAGCAGTAGTAGTAGAGCAGTAGTAGAAGTAGCACAGTAGTAAAAGTAGAACAGTAGTAGAAGTACAAGTAATACAGTAGTAGTACAGTAGTAGTGGTACAGTAGTAGTAGTACAGTAGTAATAGTAGTAGTAGTACAGTAGTAGCAGTAGTACATTAGTAGCAGTAGTAGTAGTACAGTGGTAGTAGTAGAACAGTAGTAGTAGAACAGTAGTAGTAGTAGTAGTACAGTAGTAGTAGCGTAGTAGAAGTAGTACAGTAGTTGTAGTAGTACAAGTAAAAAATATATATTTCAAATTTAACCTTTATTTAACTAGGCAAGTAATTCAAGAACAAATTCTTATTTATAATGACGGCCTACCCGGGCCAAACCAGGACGATGCTGGGCCAATTGTGAGGCGCAGAAGTAGTAGAAGTACAGTAGTAGTGGTAGTAGTAGCAGTGTTTCAGTGTGTGAGTCTGACCTGTAGCCCTGAAGTCCAGTTGTAAATCCCAGGCATGACCTCTGTGTTACAGCTGTAAAACCCTGGAGAGAGACAGGTAGATGGACGGACATCGTAAAAGAGCAGAGCTGAATAGAATAGAACATTTCTTGTAGAACAGTGTGTGTGTGTGTGTGTGTGTGTGTGTGTGTGTACCTGCAGGAATGGGGGCATCAGTGAGAAGGGATTGGATGTCCTCTACTGCATCAGTGTCATCAATCTAAAGACATGAGAAGAAAAGCATTAACACACAGATTTGATGTGATTTATTTGGATCTCCATTAGCCGACACCAATGGTAAAGCTAGTCTTACTGGGGTCCAACACATTACCAAAAATACATTTTGACAAAAGACTACAATTTCCATACATTTAAAAACATGAACATGTAGTGTGTGTGTGCATCTATCAGTTACACATACATGTCAGTACATACACACAACAAGTAGGTCACATGGGTGAGAGGCGATGTGTTGCTTTATTTGTTTTTTCAGATCCTTTACAGATCATATGCCCACACACTACAATTACACATCCAACATAACACCCCCCCCTACGGTACACACACCCTACAGTACAGTACACACAGCCAACCATACCTCCAGTACGAAGGCGTCCTTCTTGCCGTGGGACAGGTCTAGTTCTGACAGCTCATCTGAACTCTCAGAGGTAGACCTGAACAGTCTGGACCGCTGTCTGTCAGGGATAGGAGACCCCACCACCTCCTCTATACACTCCTACAACAACAATAGCAACAACTCAACAATATGTGTGTTTGTGTGTGTGTCTGACCATCCCCGTCTGGGTTGTGAGCCGCTGAGTTAGTCACCATAGAAACACCATCAGTTCAAACCTCACACTAAGTAGAATGATTAGGTCATTCCTAATCACACCCAATTCTACCCACACCCAATATTGTGCAATCAGAGTACGTTTCTATATTAGTGATAATCACACACACATTTTAATGTGTGAGAGTGTACTCACATAGACAAAGCTGTGATTCCAGACTATCATTAAGCTGTGATTCCAGACTATCATTAAGCTGTGATTCCAGACTATCCTAGAGCTGTGATTCCAGACTATCCTAGAGCTGTGATTCCAGACTATCCTAGAGCTGTGATTCCAGACTATCATTAAGCTGTGATTCCAGACTATCCTAGAGCTGTGATTCCAGACTATCCTAGAGCTGTGATTCCAGACTATCCTAGAGCTGTGATTCCAGACTATCCTAGAGCTGTGATTCCAGACTATCCTAGAGCTGTGATTCCAGACTGTACTTAGACAGAGCTGTGATTTTAGAGTATACACATTTACTGTCAAGCTGTGATACTCATACAGCTGTAATTGTAGGACACCTCATATATTGTGATTCTAGAGAGGGTGTACTGAGATAGAGCTGTGATTTTAGAGGGTGAGGTACTCATATAAAGCTGAGATTAATAGAGAGGCTAATGTGCCATGCATCACTCTAATTGGGCATGCTAGTACTGTATTCAGGTCGGTGAACGCCTCAGGGTCCAACGTTAATAACTTCTTAATAACCAGAGAAAGACACAGAGAGGAATTAACTATGATGTTCCACACAGACTTGTGTGTGTGTGTGTTTGTCTCTCTCACCGGGGGGTGTATGTTGTAGAGCTCCTTATTCATGACGATGGTGTCGTTGATGCGCTTCTGCATGGTTGAAATGTGTTGGTCGTAGCTCAGGTCACTGGGGGTCTTACCAGCTATCTGGATACCACCTGGAGCTGGAAGAGCTGACAGGTACACACCCGTTGCAGACTGGACACACACACACACACACACACACGTCAGAGAGAGACAGACACACACACACACGTCAGATACACACCTTGTAACAGACATGAGGAGAGGGTCACACAGACGCACACACACACACACACACACACACACACACACACACACACACGTCAGATACACACCTTGTAACAGACATGAGGAGAGGGTCACACAGACGCACACACACACACACACACAGCTAGTCCTAGTCAGATACACACTTCTAACAGACATGAGGAGAGGGTCACACCAGAAGGGGACACACACACACACACACACACACCTTCTTCAGATACACACCTTGTAACAGACATGAGGAGAGGGTCACACAGACGCACACACACACACACACACACACACACGTCAGATACACACCTTGTAACAGACATGAGGAGAGGGTCACACAGACGCACACACTCAAACACAGGACTTACAGCTAGTCCTAGGAGCATGTTTTCTCCCACACTGATCTGAATGCGGAGCCCAAACAGAGCGTTCATGCAGCGCAGCTTCAGTTTGTTCATCAACTGGGTGTGTAGCTCATACTCCATGAAGGGGAGGAGGTTAGAGATGGCTGTGGCATTCACCTCCCCTTGAGCCTTCTTCTTGGTACGACACAACCTGCAATACAACACAACATTACACACACACCTCCCTGGGCCACCTTCTTGGTACGACACAACCTGCAATATAACACAACATTACACATACACCTCCCTGGGCCACCTTCTTGGTACGACACAACCTGCAATACAACACAACATTACACACACACCTCCCTGGGCCACCTTCTTGGTACGACACAACCTGCAATACAACACAACATTACACACACACCTCCCTGGGCCACCTTCTTGGTACGACACAACCTGCAATACAACACAACATTACACACACACCTCCCTGGGCCACCTTCTTGGTACGACACAACCTGCAATACAACACAACATTACACACACACCTCCCTGGGCCACCTTCTTGGTACGACACAACCTGCAATATAACACAACATTACACACACACCTCCCTGGGCCACCTTCTTGGTACGACACAACCTGCAATATAACACAACATTACACACACACCTCCCTGGGCCACCTTCTTGGTACGACACAACCTGCAATATAACACAACATTACACACACACCTCCCTGGGCCACCTTCTTCTTAGGAAACAGTTTAGAGGAACAACACAAAGACAGGATATATGTTTGTAGTGGTAGTGTGTGCGTTACCTGGCCTGTATGAGGCAGCCCTTCCCAGTAACAGCAGCCTCAGCAGGTAGGTCTATGGTAGTAAAGAGCACGTCAGGGACCTTCTGTCTCCTACAGTGGTAGCAGTATGTGAGCTGAGCTGGGAACGGCATGTTGAACTCATCATATGGGATGTGACAAAATCCGCAGCTAGGGGGCGACGCATCATCAAACCTGGAATACACACACACTGCTCAGGAAGTATGCTAAAAAGCTATGAAATTCATTCATTCATTAACATTTCACATTAAGTCATTTAGCAGATGCTCTTATCCAGAGCGACAGGAGCAATTAGGGTTAAGTGCCTTGCTCAAGGACACATCAGCAGTGTATCGGTGAACCGGCGACCTTTAGGTTACTGGCCCAACGCTCTTAACCGCTAGGCTACCAGCTGCCTCATTACACCGCTGTCCATTTAGAAGTAACCCATGACTAGGTTAATTAGTCTAAAACCTTCCCGGCCACTCAAGTTCTTTCACCCCTACACTAACACCCATCCAACACAGTGTGGGTGTGTG